>NC_134688.1:337660226-337960226 GCF_050947455.1 Rhinoderma darwinii | reverse complement strand
CTAGGCCTTTTGAGAATGTCTATGTAGAATAATCTACAAAGGGATTTCATTTTTACTACTGAAGCTACATAGAGATACAACACGTTGGTTAAGAGGTGTATAAAAATACAATTGTATTAAATCACTCAATTTTATTATATCACTTAAAAAATACATACAATAAACTGTACAGAGAGAGTAAGTTGCACAGTTACTGACCAGATCCAGTTAAAGCCAAACATGTCAATGTGAATGGGTACACACACTAATAGAGAACAGAGTCATCTAAACCCCAAAAAGTTTTTTTAATGGATTACAGCAACAGGGACCATATAACCATGCCACTCTACTATTTGAATGTACTATAAGTTGAAAGAGTAGAAAATATATTTTGATAGGATCTGTGTCCATGGATCACATCTACAGAGGGCAGAGGGTAATAGTAACAATGAAGACTATAGGTATATCCTTCTACCTACCTCCCCCTAATGCCATCTACCTGTCAACATGGAGCTTATACAATACATACACAGCTGCAATATATTCCCTGTTGGTAGGGACTCATGTTTAAGTAACACAAGTCCAGCATAGCACCAATCCCCAGAGGAAGGCTGAAATATACGCGTCGGGGAGGACGCCCAGCAGCCATACACAGCACTTATGGGTAAGCAATTACTACCACTGAGCTTTACTCTAATTTAATTATTTTTTTTAACCCAGGCAGGGAGCATTATACTCTTCACATCAATATGTGATCGGTCGGGGTCCGATTCCCGACACCCCCGCCGATCAGCTGCTTCCCCTTAATTTCTTTTACTGCTCACACTGTAAATCAGAGACACGCTTGTATCGGCGGTTCACAGTATTACAGCCTTCCCACATTCAAGTGAATGAGAGAAAAATGGAAGGCCTTATTCACACGAGCGTATTTCACGTTCGTGTGCTGTCCGTTTAAATAACTTACAGCACACTGACCAATGCAATTCAATGGAACTACTCACACCTCCATGTTTTTCCTCGAAGCATCTGTCCGTTGCGTATAAATCACAGCATATCTTATTCTCGTCTATTTTTGTGGATCAGTCTCGCCCATTGAAATCTATGGGAGCGTGAATAACACAGACAGCACATGGACAACTTCCATGCGCTGTCCGTGTTTAGTTGCATTAGTTAAGGAAATCCTGAGAAAAAAATAGTAAAATTAGGAAGTGCTTGCAGAGGGGAAACACCGACGAGAAAAACGGATGCCACAGAAAAGCACCCTGACGCAACATGGGCAGTCATACCGATGATAAAAGGCCTAGTTTTTACAGATGCAAATCAGACACGCTCATGTTATTAGGCCTAATACTGTGAACCGCCGCTACAAGTGTGTCGGCAATTCACAGTGTGAGAATTAGAAGAAATGAAGGGAAAGCAGCGCTCATACGAGCCCCGCGGCTTCTTCAAAACAGCTGATCAGCGGTGGTGCCAGTAGACAGAACCCGACCGGTCACATATTGATGGCCTATGCTGAGGATAAGCAATCAATTTTTTGGGACTGGACAAGCTCTATTAAGAATACAGAAAAAGTCTAATACCACTAAGGCTGGCAAACAGTAACATTTCGCTATGCACTGATTTACATATCAGGCTCGAATCTGATCAGATGTGAATTTGTGCTGAGGATATGAATGTTAGAATAAATGTTGATTAGGCAACTGGCCCTGTTATGGGGGATACTGTGACTGGGACTTGTGGAGAGGTCACTAATATTGGGGCATACTATCTGGCACTGTTATGGGGGAACTTTAGTGGCTGTAAATAAAGATAGTAAAGGGAAAAATATGCTGCACTTATTTGTCCCATGATAAGGGAGGAGATTGTACCCATTTTTAGTTCAGTACATTGAGGTCTATGCAGCATTAGTGCAAAGAGACAGTCACAGATATTAAATCCGTTACTTAATCAGCAACTATTGCCCAAAACAATTTATGCTTGCTAAAACTCACAATTCGGTTGCAAGATGGTGATCTGGTTCTGGGCAGACCACTACCGCAGTCAATATCAAATTAATTTTCTGTAATTTAGGAGCAAAGACCAGAGTTCAAGGGCATAGCATATTACTAATTCATTCATAATTCATATCACTTTAGCAAATTTCTGTGGTCCACCCCCACGAATTGAATATGGACAACCTAAAGAAGAATATTTGGAAAGAACTATATTTCCTACGGGTACAAAGATTCCATACAATTGCCGACTTGGTTATGTTCGTCTTTCTTCCAGAATCCCAGTTGCAACATGCATGGCTGATACCACTTGGTCTCTACCAAATACAATATTTTGTAAACGTAAGTTATTCTGTTTGCTAAAAACTACACACAGTTCCAGACAATGATGATGCAAATGTCAGAGCTTTTTGATCAATGCTAGAAGGAATACGGCCACTTTTATTATGGGTGAAATGGAGCACCTGCAGCTTTTAGAGGTACAAATACATGAGGGGTTAAAAAAAGAAGCTTAGGATATGTACCCACAGACAGGATAAACTGGAAATTTTCTACAACAATTCATATAGTGAATGACGCTAAGGGATTAAGGTGGGTCACTAAGATTTGTTTAAAGTATAAGTTGAACTCTGAACACTATTTCTTTTTAGGTGCAAATTTATATGATTAATGCCATAACATAGTTTTATAGGGGCCAAAGCTCAATTTTCCATTCACACAGCTATAGAGATATCATACCTCCCATCCGTTCCGTATTCAACGAGACCATGGCGGATTCCAGGCGGTGTCCCGCTGTAGTGTTGTCATCGCACCTGTTTGCGCCGAGCCACTCATAGCACAAAGAAGAGGAGGAGGGATCTCCTCCATTCATCATGGGAACGGGACTGGGTAAGCATTTATTTTATATTTTGTTTTATTAGCTACTATGGGGCACTATACTGTATGGTGGCACCTGCTAAGGGGGCATTATACTGTATGGGGCACCTGCTAAGCAGGTATTATACTGTATGGGGGCATCTGTGTGGGCATTATATTGTATGGGGACATTATACAGTAGAGGGCAGCAATGGGGCATTATACTGTATGGGGGCATCTGTGTGGGCATTATACTGTATGGGCGCATCTATGGGTGCAATATACTGTATGGGGGCAGCTATGGGGGCATTATACTCTGTGGGGGCAGCTATAGGGGTATTATACCGTGTAGGGGGTTCTAATGGGACATTATACTGTGTGGAGGCACTGTGGGAGTATGATACTGTGTGGGCTGAACTTGGTGTGTATGGGTGGCATTAGAGGCGTGGCTTAACTGTGAAAAATGTTGCTGCTGTGTACTACTCGCGCCGCAACGGTTGTCAGTCTTGGCAATACTTGAAAGTTGGGAGATATTAGATCTATTGTCACAAACTTGACAGGGCATATGAGATTCTGTTTCACCAGCTTCTAGTAGCGCTTAAAAGCACTGAGGCGCCGATACTAACAGATTCCCCGACTTTCACCAGGGACCACCGCAAGGCCATTTGGATTTGAATACGGAGAATCTGCAGATTGCGTCCCTTTAAAAGAAGCAGCCTTGAATCCGTGTTACCATGGATGCAGTACAGGATCAGGATACAGTAGCGTGGACGGAAATGCTGAGGTCAGGGTCACAGGACTAGATGCAGAGGTCAGGGATACAAGCAGAAGTTGTTACACAGGGAGCCAGATAAGGTATGGTACAGTGCAGGAGCTAGGTAGAAATGACCTGATACTCTGGTACCAGTTGGTGCTCAGGGAGAGTCTTATATGAGCTGTCTTATAGTTAGGTGGGAGTTTACCAGAATTGTAGGTAATGCCATGTACTAGCCAATAGAGGGAGTTCCAGATTGTAATTTTGCATTCCAGCCACTAGTGGGAGCTCCTGCATGTATTCTCTCATTCCACACACTAGAGGGAGCTCCTGCCCCGTCGCTGAAACAGTCTGCCCAGGTAAATACGGACTTTGCATTTTGTGACAGTATCCTCCTTCTTAGGGTTGGACTCCGGACACCCCAAAACCGGTTTGTGGAGAAACTTCTTATGAAATTACTTCAAAAGTTGAGGGACAGGCAGGTCCGATTGTTTGATTCAACAGCGCTCCTCAGGACCATAGTCTTTCCACTTAATGAGAAAGAGCAAGGTCCCCTTGGATTCCAAGATTTGGTCCACTCCATATTCCTCATGCTGATCCACAGAGAGGCAAATGGGAGGTGCTCGAGAAAGAACGAGAATCTGTTGAGGACCACAGGCTTCAGCAGAGAGGCATGAAAGACATTTGGGATGCGTAGGAACGGAGGCAGAGACAAGCGGTAGGCTACTGGGTTTATTACTTGCGATATAGTATTAGGCCTGATGTAGCGTTGGGCAAATGTCATACTTGGCACTTTGAGTCGAATAAAACTAGTGGACAACCAGACTCTGTCCCCTGTCCCAATCTAGGAACAGTACGTCTCCTTTTATGCACCTGGGATTTGTACCTGGCAGATGCTTTCTGAAGATTGGTCTTTACCGAAGACCAGCCGACCAAGAATTCTTGGATGCAGGAATCCGCAGCTGGGACATCAGAGATGGGAAAAACTGGAAGAGTGGGAAGGCATGGGTGCTTCACATAGTTGATGAAGAATGGGGACTCAGATGACGATTCGTGGAACAGATTGATATATGTGAATTCTGCCCACGGTAGGAGGTCTACCCAGTTGTCTTGAGCCAGAGATAGTTAGTCTCATAAATTTCTCAAGATTTTGGTTTTCCCTCTCTGTCTGTCCATTGGACTGTGGGTGGGAGTCTGTGGAGAAGTTAAGCTTAACTACCATCATTTTACAGGGAGCTTGACAGAACCGTGCCGTGAATTGAGTCCCTTGGTCGGACACTATCTCTTGAGGGCAACCATGAAGATGGAAAATGCGTCCGATAAAAATACAAACCAGGACAGCCGTTGAGGGTAAGGGTATGTTCACACGATGAGAGGCATTTACGTGTGAAAAGACAGACTGTTAACAGCTGCCTCGTTTCACACGTAAATGCTCCTCCTCGCATTTTGCGAGCCGTCTGAGACGCTCGTAAATCTTGAGCTGTGCTTCATTGAGTTCAATGAAGAACAGCTCAAATTACGTGGCAAAGAAGTGCCCTGCACTTCTTTGCCGAGGCAGTCCATTTACGCGTCGTCGTTTGACAGCTGTCAAACGACGACGCGTAAATTACAGGTTGTCTGCACAGTACGTCGGCAAACCCCTTCAAATGAATGGGCAGATGTTTGCCGACGTATTGCAGCCCTATTTTCAGACGTAAAACGAGGCATAATACGCCTCGTTTACGTCTGAAAATAGGTCATGTGAACCCAGCCTAAGCCTTTCAAAGGGGTGAAATGAGCCATTTTGGAGAATCGGTCCACCACGACCCAGATAGTATTGTACCCTTTAGAAGGTGGGAGATCGGTAACAAAGTCCATTGAGATGTGGGTCCATGGTTTTTCCCATACTGGAGCGGAAGAAGTAAACCAATAGGGTGCCTGGGTAAGATTTTGTGCTGGGCGCACGTCTGACAGGCTGACACGAAGTCATCCTGGGAGAGAGTGGGTCATCAGTAATCTCTGGATAGTAGCCCGAATGTCTTCTTGACTCCTGTGTGACCGGAGAATCAGGAACTGTGGGCCAAAGAGAGAAGTTATGCCGAAACTTAGAAGTCACAACGGCTTTACCCGGAGGAGGAGTTGGCAGACCCTTGGTGTGGCTGCCAGGACAATCTTTTTGAGGTCAATTATGAGCTCCAGCTCACAATGAACCTCCCGGTCTGAGTTATCAAAGAAGCGGGAGAGTGCATCTCTCCTGACGTTCTTGGAACCCGGGCGATAAGTGATGAGTAGATTGAACCGTGAGAAAAACAATGACCATCTGGCTTGACGGGGGTTCAGATGTCGAGTAGAGTGTAGGTACAGGAGATTCTTACGATCGGTATAAATCATAACAGGATGTGAGTCTCCTTCCAGTAGGTGCCTCCATTCCTCGAAAGCAAACGTTATGACTAGGAGTACTATGTCCCCGATTCCATAGTTCTTCCCCATGGGAGAGTACCTTCTGGAAAAGAACTCGCAGGGGAGCGATCTTCCTGAGACTTGCCATTGGGACATAAGAGCTCCCACAGCAAAGGAGAAGGGAACCACTTCCAGGAAGAAGGGAAGAGACATGTCAGGCTGGTTAAGGATTGGAGCGGATGGGAACTCTGCTTTCAACTGATTGAAGGATTGGTTGGCCTCTGGAGTCCACTGTTTGGGATCGGCCAATTTACGAGTGAGGGAGGTAATCGGGGCTATCAAGGAGGAGAACTCCACAATGAACCGCCGGTAATAGTTGGTGAACCCCATGAACCTTTGAACGGCCTTTAGCCCAGTAGGTTGCGGCCGGGCTTGAATAACCTGGCCCTTGGCTGAATTCATCTTTAGTCCGGTGCCGGACAGCCTATATTCCTAGAAACTAAACCTGAGGATTGTTCGAAGAGACACCTCTCCAGTTTACAATAACAATAATTGTGTCTCAGTCGGGTTAGGACTTGGCAAACGTTTTTGCGGCGATCAGTATGTGAACGAGGAAAGATCAAGTTGTCATTCAGATAAATGACAACTAAGTGGTACAGCATGTCCCGGAAAATCAAATTTATGAAATTCTGGAATACTGCGGTAAGTACCACAGAAACGTTAGCGAAGTGTCGGGATTGTGAATAGACATCCCGTCCTGGCTGGAAGGAATGTCTATTCACTGTCTAAACACTTCAGTAACGTTAATGTGTTAGTATAAGACAGCCCATGCTGATCTAGCAGGATCCCTATGCGCTGATTAAATGAATAGAGAGAAGTGTATGACGTGGATTGGTCAGCGCCATACACTCCTCTGTACAACGCCCACTTGGTCTAAAGTAGAAACATGCCCAGTTGGGCATTATGAAACTAATTAGCATAAAGCTAAAATCGCTAATAACGTAAAAATAGATCGTTTTTCTAAATAAAAAGCACTGCTGTCACCTACATTAAGGCGCCGATCTTCTTATGTAGGAGATAGGGCACTTATAATGTGGTGACAGAGCCTCTTTAAATTTTCAATGTTGCATTGGAGAAAACGGCAAGACATCTGGAGCAATATGCATTGGACAGATGAGATCAAAGTGGAGATGTTTGGCCATAATGCCCAGCGCCACATTTGGAGAAAACCAAACACAGCATATCAGCATATAAACCTTTGCACCAGCGAATCGTTCTGTGACTGCCCAAATGACTGCAAGTAACTCTAACCTAAAAGAACTGTAATATGTGGGATTTCGCTTCATGGGTCTTAGGCTTTGGCTCCCATAAACAATGACACGTTCTTGTCCATTTTGTATTTGCGACAATATAGCTCCTAGACCTTGCAAACTAGAATCCGTATATAATTGAAAAGGCAAAGTATAATCTGCATAGTAGAACGAAAAAATAGGAGGGATCCTCCAGCTTACCTTATCTTAAGTACGTATTGTTGATAGCGCTCGGGTCCTCGTGCCGGTACACGAATGGAATAGACAGGAAAGTGGAGAAAAAGATCCAGCACTGAGACTTGTATGGCTGTTAAAATAGGAAACTTCTTCCAAGTTTTATTCCAAAAGTAATTAAAATTAACACGAGTGCTTCCAAAATGCAATAGGTGGTTAGTGGAATAGGCGGTGCCTACGCGTTTCAGACGCTGACTGCGTCCTTAGTCATGGCTTATTGTGATGCTTTGACCTGCAGTCCTGGGGTTTATATCCGGTCATTCACACGGATTTAATTGCGGTCCAGCCGGGAGAACGCTCTGGAACGCATATTAGTTTCTGTACAGTGAGATCGTGACATGAGGAGAAAGACAAGAACTAACACCAATTGATGAGGTGAGTTATTTATATTAACGTCTGTCATTATTTATATAATTATGTCGGTAATTTAAGATGTACTTATTCGTATTTTAACCTTGGTCTTGAAAAAAAGTCGGAATGACAGTCTAACCAGTTTGTAGGGTCTATGCAGTAGAGTGTAGATGGAATGAACATGAATGTGTGTATGTAACGTGCTAACGTTTAAAAATTGTTATTGCAGAGGATACAATTAAGGAAATGATGCTAATTATTTAATTTGGAATGTAAAGAAGTACGGACATCAGTTTACATATATTAATGTTAGGACGTAAGGTACTGGGGTATATAATTTTTGTTATTTTTCATTTCATGTATTATGATGCGAATTTGAAAAATAGATGGAGTATACATTTCTTTCCATCGCTTTGTATGACTTTTGGATTATTAAATGGAAATATTTGTTATAAATGTGGAGACTTATTAATACAACTTGTCAATGATTATGGCTATACAGCGAAAAAGAGGAGTAGAACATAATTAGTAGTGGAACATTAGTTCTTTTTTAAAATTAAGGCCCTTCGGTACCCTTATTTGTAATCTATAAATCCAGTATGCTTCTCTTGTGTGTGTTTTATGCTTAATATCACCTCCTCTCTTGGGAGTATGGATTTTTTTCTATAGCGTAACAGGTAAAATTATTTGTTGATCTATTATGTTGATAGATGAAATGTTTGGCAGCATTTGAGATGTTTACAATATTTGGGTTACGAATGTAACTTAAATGTTCCAAGATTCTTGTCTTAAGTTTCCGATTTGTACATCCTATGTATTTAAGTTTGCATTGGGTGCATTCAATAGTATATATAACTGATTCTGAGTTGCAATTAATATAATTGTTTATTGTGAAAGTGTTGGTGTTGTTTGAATCACAGAAACCTTTTTTTGGGGTCGCGTATGAGCAAACTTTACATGGATTATTACCACATTTAAAAAAAAACTTTTGTTCCAGCCATGTGGTTTTAGTCTCTTTAGAACTGAAAAAAGAAGGGGAAAGGGAGTTGCCAAGAGAGGGGGCTTTCCGTGCATTTGAGATGTTTACAATATTTGGGTAACTTAAATGTTCCAAGATTCTTGTCTTACGTTTCCGATTTGTACACCCATTATGCATGCCCTCCCTAAAACTCATAAAAATATGACTCCCCCCCCCCCCATGCGACCTATAGTATCCGGAATAGGATCACTTTTGGAAAAAACATCAAAGTGGCTAGACTCTCTCTTACAACCTATAGCCCAAAATACCTCAGGTTTTTTAAAAGACACATGTGATGTTCTCCGTGCTTTTTATAATAAAACATGGTCTGATAATTATACATGGATAACCTGTGATGTTGTATCTTTATATACAAGCATTCCTCATCACATAGCTTACATGGCCCTTAAACACCACTTGACTACTCACAGTACTTACACCGTCGAACTGCAGACATTCATTCTAGAAGTATTAATGTTCCTAATGTCTCTGTTAAGGATCTGCCAGGCACAGCTTCTGTATCTACGCCCATAGGTAATCAGTCTGCACCTGCTTCTATGTCTGTGAGACTGACTCCATCTTCCACCACTTAGGATGGCAGGCTTAGGAGTGGGAGAGCCTATCACAGCCTGGCCAGACGGAGCTAGCTCCCGCCCTCTGTCTATTTATACCTGCCTTTCCTGTTCCTCCTTGCTTGTGATTCTTCTCGTTTGGTTTCCTGGCCCTGCTGCAGCTTCTTGAACTATTTGACCCTGCTTCATATTGACCCTGGCTTACTGACTACTCTCCTGCTCTGCGTTTGGTACCTCGTACACTCCTGGTTTGACTCGGCTTGTTCACTACTCTCCTGCTCTGTGTTTTGGTACCTCGTACACTCCTGGTTTGACTCGGCTCGTTCACCACTCTTGTTGCTCACGGTGTTGCCGTGGGCAACTGCCCCTTTTCCCTTGCTTCTGTGTACCCTTGTCTGTTTGTCTGTCGTGCACTTATTGAGCGTAGGGACCGTCGCCCAGTTGTACCCCGTCGCCTAGGGCGGGTCGTTGCAAGTAGGCAGGGACTGAGTGGCGGGTAGATTAGGGCTCACTTGTCTGTTTCCTTACCCCTGTCATTACAGTCTTACAACTATTTTCAGTTCGACAACAACTTTTACCTACAACTTAGGGGTGTATCCATGGGAGCCAAATATTCCCCCTCCCTGGCTAACCTGGTGATGGCATGGTTGGAGGAATCAATTTTTTCAACGTATAATCCTTTTGAAGCCAGTATTCATTGGTATGGCAGATATAAAGATGACCACCTGTTCATCTGGGAAGGGGTTGTGTCTGCCATACCCGATTTTGTTAACTTACTCAATTCCAATACATCAAATCTTAGATTCACCTACTCATGGGATAAAAACAGTATTGTATTTTTGGACCTAGAACTTGAAGGAATAGGAGGACTACCAATACAAACAAAAACCTTCCGAAAACCATTCACTGGCAATACCATACTGCATGCCAACAGCAACCATGCCAAACAGACTATCATTTCGATTCCAGTCGGGGAGATGTGTAGAGCCAAATGGAATTGTAGCTTGGATACACAATATGAATTAGAACACAGCATATCCGTAACAGGCTACATCATAGAGGATATCCAGACTGGTCATTGACCAGAGCAAACAATATAATCTCCAAAAAAACTAGGGACGTCTTACTATTCAAAGAAAATCCATGTCCAACATCAGAATCCAACAAACCTACTTTAGTCCTTCAGCAAAGCAGTCAATTCAACGATATAAAGAGGATTATCACAAATCATCTACCCATGTTGATGGAAGATGAAATCTTAGAGGACATCCTTAGAGAGGGATGCAGAATCGTGGCACGGAAAGCCCCCTCTCTTGGCAACTCCCTTTCCCCTTCTTTTTTCAGTTCTAAAGAGACTAAAACCACATGGCTGGAACAAAAGTTTTTTTTTAAATGTGGTAATAATCCATGTAAAGTTTGCTCAAATGCGACCCCAAAAAAAGGTTTCTGTGATTCAAACAACACCAACACTTTCACAATAAACAATTATATTAATTGCAACTCAGAATCAGTTATATATACTATTGAATGCACCCAATGCAAACTTAAATACATAGGATGTACAAATCGGAAACTTAAGACAAGAATCTTGGAACATTTAAGTTACATTCGTAACCCAAATATTGTAAACATCTCAAATGCTGCCAAACATTTCATCTATCAACATAATAGATCAACAAATAATTTTACCTGTTACGCTATAGAAAAAAATCCATACTCCCAAGAGAGGAGGTGATATTAAGCATAAAACACACACAAGAGAAGCATACTGGATTTATAGATTACAAATAAGGGTACCGAAGGGCCTTAATTTAAAAAAAGAACTAATGTTCCACTACTAATTATGTTCAACTCCTCTTTTTCACTATATAGCCATAATCATTGACAAGTTGTATTAATAAGTCTCCACATTTATAACAAATATTTCCATTTAATAATCCAAAAGTCATACAAAGCGATGGAAAGAAATGTATACTCCATCTATTTTTCAAATTCGCATCATAATACATGAATTGAAAAATAACAAAAATTATATACCCCAGTACCTTACGTCCTAACATTAATATATGTAAACTGATGTCCGTACTTCTTTACATTCCAAATTAAATAATTAGCATCATTTCCTTAATTGTATCCTCTGCAATAACAATTTTTAAACGTTAGCACGTTACATACACACATTCATGTTCATTCCATCTACACTCTACTGCATAGACCCTACAAACTGGTTAGACTGTCATTCCGACTTTTTTTCAAGACCAAGGTTAAAATACGAATAAGTACATCTTAAATTACCGACATAATTATATAAATAATGACAGACGTTATTATAAATAACTCACCTGATCAATTGGTGTTAGTTCTTGTCTTTCTCCTCATGTCACGATCTCACTGTACAGAAACTAATATGCGTTCCAGAGCATTCTCCCGGCTGGACCGCAATTAAATCCGTATGAATGACCGGATATAAACCCCAGGACTGCAGGTCAAAGCATCACAATAAGCCATGACTAAGGACGTAGTCAGCGTCTGAAACGCGTAGGCACCGCCTATTCCACCAACCACCGATTGCATTTTGGAAGCACTCGTGTTAATTTTAATTACTTTTGGAATAAAACTTGGAAGAAGTTTCCTATTTTAACAGCCATACAAGTCTGGATCTTTTTCTCTACTTTCCTATAATCTGCATAGGCTAGGATGGGCGCCTCATCTAGCCTTTTCTTTAGTTTCTGAAAGGCAATATGTTTTTTCTCTCCCCATTGATTTGATATCGATGGACTAGCTTTTCCTATTGCAGTATTTGCTTTTCCTATTAGTAGTTTATTAAGAGGCACAGCAGTTTTTGCAAAATATTGTACATATCAACAATAATAGCTCACTAACCCTAAAAATGATTGCACATTAGTTACGATCTGTGGTACTGACTCTGTAATAGCTTTTATCTTTACAGGATCAGGGGAGACTCCATCGGCACTCACTATGTGGCCCAGATATTGTATCTCCTTTTTAGCAATTTTACACGTTAGGTTTTAGTTTTAATACAAATTTTTTTAAATCTTTTTAATACAGTGTCTAAATTTTCCAGATGTTCTTCAAAGCGGTTTGAGAACACAATAATGTTGTTAAGATAAAGCTTAGTAGATTCAAAATAAACATCTCCGAGACACTTTACCATGAGTCTTCGAAATGTACTCGGATCATTGTTTAATCCAAACGACATCCCGTTAAACTCAAAAATGCCTATTGGTGCAATGAAAGCTGTTTTTTCTTTGTCTGACTTATACACTGACAATAATCCTCTTGCTCATCTTAATATTGCCAAACTCGGGGCAATTGAGCAAAGGTGAACATCCAATTTGGCTCGTTTTGATGTTATAAAATATAAACTAGGAAAAAAAAAAATCACAGTAGAGCCACTTTCACATGAAAGAGCAGGACAAACCGCCATTTTGTGTTCATCAAGAATAATATTTATGTTTCTTGTAAATGGTTGCATTTCTCTTTACCTAGAGCCACACCCATGCAGGTGAATATAAAATCCTGTTTATGTGGCATAGATTAATCAGTAAACAAGTACCCACGCCCTTAGCAGAGAGCCTGCCTTTGTCTGTATGTTAACGATGAGTTGTACTCTTGTGATTGGATGAGAGAGCAGATGTAACCATATAACGTATATACCATTTACCACTTTGCTCTAGGCTTTATAAACCCTGAATGCAGTGACAATAAAGCAGAACCAGCTTGATTTACATACTGTACATACACTTGTGACTGTGTGTTCTCTGATTCTCTCAAGAGCTCTTGATAATTAGGACTTTGTACGAGGACTAGGCCCGATAGCCGTTGCCTACCAAATCAACCCAAAAAGATGAATTAACAAAATTACTCTATCACACACAACAGCATTCTGGTCAGTATTTCGTAGTCAGTATTTGGAAGATAAATCCAGAAGTGGATCCATAACACGGAAGACATACACATTTTTCTATGATACTATTTCTCTTTGTAGGTTCCACTCCTGGTTTGGGCTTCCAAATACTGATTCAAAATATTGCCGCACGTAAGAGTCCTAACGCATATACGTTGTCACTTCATCCATATGAAATTCTAAAGGGAGAAGAAGATGCACAGTCGGAAGGTGTGGAGATTCCCTCCCTGATACTAGCCCCATTGCCGTCCCTTAATTGCCAACCTATCATCTATTATGTTTTTTGTGCAGAGGGGACCGAAGCAAGAATCAGAACATTTCTACAGTCCAAGATTGTTGCAGGACATACAAGTAGTATGTCACAACTGTGTTAAATGTGCAATACATAAAGTTCGAGAACAATATTTGCCACCTCTAACTATAGTCAACGTAGAACCGTTTGAATTGTTGACAATAGACTTTATCACGGTACAAGAATTATACTCCAGGTATAAATATGCTTCAGTCCGTGTGAATAAATTTACAAAGTATCCAACAGTCATCCCAACTAAAGATCAAACCGCTTAAACCACTGCTAAACTATTCTAGATGAATGAGTCACAGTTGATACAAGAATTGTGTTTCTCTCATGGGATCAGAAAGTCAAGAACAACCCTGTATCATCCACAGGGTAACAGTGTATGCAAAAGGACATTGCTGAACATGATAAAAACTTTGACCAAGGAGTGTCAAGCATACTGACTGGAATATATTGCAAATGTTGTCTGGATAATTAAACATACGATTCATAGTAGTACGGGATGTAAGCCTTTCCAACTATTATTTGGGCGGCCTTCCACTTTCTTTATTGATGGATCATCCTGGGGAGAATAACGAGTATATCCCCACTCCGTGAATACTAGAGCATCATAAGAGACTCAAAACCGCACAAGATTATAGATATACAAAATATATGTAATGGCAGGGGGTAGGGAGACGGACAAGTGAGCCCTAATCTACCCGCCACTCTGTCCCTGCCTACTTGCAACGACCCGCCCTAGGCGACGGGGTACAACTGGGCGGCGGTCCCTGCGCTCAGTAAGTGCACGACAAACATACAAGGAACACAAGCAAGGAAAAGGGGCCGTTGCCCACGGCAACACCGTGAGCAACCAGAGTGGTGAACGAGCCGAGTCAAGCCAGGAGTGTGCGAGGTACAAAACGAAAAGCAGAAGAGTAGTCGGTAAGCCAGGGTCGGTATGGAGCAGGATCAAAAATAGCAGGAGCTGTAGCTGGGCCAGGAACCACAAGGAATGAAACAAAAGCAATAACAAGCACCGAGGGACAGGAAGTGCAGGCTTAAATAGACCGAGGGCGGGAGCTAGCTGAGTCTGGCCAGGTTACGATAGGCTCTCCCACTCCTAAGCCTGCCAGCCTGAATGGTGGAAGCAGGAGTCAGTCTCAGGGATGTATTCTCAGGTGCTGACTGATTAGTTCTGGGAGTTAACCCCGCTGTGCCTGGCAGATCCTTTACAATATACATATTTCACAAGAAGAAGAGACTTGTTTGGTCCTACAGAATTCTTTCCATATAACAAGGTACTGCTAAGACACAAAAAAGGACCAAGATCATGAAAGTTAAAACTCCTTTGGGAACAAGTTCCTTACATGGTAATTTGTAGGAAATATCCTAATTTACCTGTGTATGAAGTACAATCATAGAGGGATGAAAGTACTATATAAATCGCAACATGCTCCACGCTTGCACCTTTACAACTGATGATAGAGGAAACATTTTAAAACAAGAAACAGAAGAATCAACTGATGTCTTGAAGCCGAAGTCAATCTGCTCGGTCTTTCACAAGATTAATATATATAAGGTGTGGACAGTTATGCCACCAAAACCTGATTCTGAAGAGAAGTAATAGGATATATGTCTATGAAGTGTTATATCACTAAAGCCTGTTTCTGAAGAGAAGTTAATAGAATATGTATCTTTAATGTGTTATTATATGAATAAATTTCTGAGAAGAAAATATAATATATATCTCTGAAATATATCATCTAGAAGAAATTAGTTATACAATAAGTTGGACATCGGAAATTGATTACTGAAGATATTATATACTAACTATTATTATAACAACTATTACTCTCTTAGGAATATCGAGAATTCTCTTTACATTATGCGATTTACAGCAGCATCGCAGCATTCTCACACAATATATGTAAGCTTCAAATAAATCAATTAAATTATAGTGACACGCAGCCACAATTTTGTGTGGCTAATAACAACTATTATTCTCGTAGGAATATCAAGAACCCTTTTCACACTATGCGATTTATAGCAGCATTGCTGCGTTTGGCCTTGAGTTCTCATACCCGATATATTATCTTTTCAATGATCTACATTTTACATGCATCTCATGCTAGACAAATACTTAATATCATGATATATTAGCAGATCCATGCCTTATGTTCTTGACTTATTATACGTTGCTACGCTCTATATTATATATGCATTTTGCGATAAATTACACCTCAAGAACAACATATAAATTCTATCTTATATATTCAAATAAGAGTTCCCCCATCTCTATATAGTTTACAAGTGCACCTGCTTGCTGTATTTCATTGATTTCGTGTCCCATTATGTGGCACATACTCATATTATAGCTCCCTTTTTGAAATCTATATCCTATATGGTTCACAACCAATTTAAATTTACATTCTCCAAGCATAATTGTGTATAAAGGATACCTCTAAAAAATTAATTCATCTATACACTAATGCTTTACACCAAATAGTCCAAAGGACATGCTAATATATGTTATAATTATTCATGTATAGTGTCTCAAATACCTTCTCCCGTGTATACATTAATTGTTTATTCTTTAGGCATATATCGTGATTCTGTCATATGCAGCTTTTCAAATATTTGACATTATGATATATGGTTATATCTTTTTCAATTGCTTCTCTTTTAACAACATTTAACTATCTGTTTAATGTTTTTAATTTTTGACTTCATATTTTGTTGTACTTTGTATATTTTCGAGTAAATAAAATACAAATTTATTTCTTTGATCGTGTGTCCCGGTTTCCTCCACTATATGCCAAAACTTAATATTTAATTTGAATTTGTTTATTATAATATTGCACACATATTTATTTATTTACTTATTTAGTTAAAATAACTACATCGTTCAAAATATACAAACTCAAATAAATTCTTTTATTTATTCCCCGCATTGCCACTCCGTTATTCGTTATTCATTGATTGACTTTTTTTCTCTGTCTCACTCGGAGCTAATCACTGGCATTTGCATACTAATTTCAACAGCTGATTTCCTGTGCATATAGTGGAGTCCCAGACACACGTTCAACACCTTCCTGCCATGACTAAGAACGCAGACCGCGTTCGAAACGCGTAGGCTTTGGGTATCTACCCACACATCTCCTACCTTTGCCTTGGGACTGCGTCTCCTTTCCAATTTTAATTTTTTCTACAATAAACATGGGACGTGTTTTTCCCTTTTAAACCAATATCAGCGCTGGATTAATCTCTTCTCTTCTCTACTACCACATACCGCGGGCCGTCGCGGGGATCCGACTGACGCTATCTGAAGACGCTGGAGGTTTCTCCTTGTTTCTAAACTATTATTATTCTGAGACTATCTTTATTATGCTGAAAAAGCTCTATAATATATATATATACTGTGTATGTATATATATATATATATATATATATATATACAGTACTGTGCAAAAGTTTTAGGCAGTTGTGGAAGACGGGCAGATAGCATTTGAAGGAACTCGACAGGGAGGTTGTTCAAAACATCTTATAGAACTAACCACAGATCTTCTCTGGATGTAGGCTTCCTTAAATCCTTCTGCCTCTTTATGTGATCCCAGACAGACTCGATGATGTGGAGATCAGGGCTCTGTGGGGGCCATATCATCACTTCCAGGGCTCCTTGTCTGTTAAGAACTGTTAAGATGGAATCCAGCAGCTCATCCATGATACACTATTTAGACAATTTTGTGTTTCTAGTGACCGGCCGAGTACTCTGTTTGCCAGTCTATGTTGAATAATTTTCGTGCCCTGATGCATAATTTTGGTGTCTTGTACTCTTCTTTTTTTTCTTTTTCTTTCCTAGGGATTGAAATTGATTTAATTAAAATATTTCATTACCGGATGATAAATTAGCTAAGTTATTGGCTTTGATCATTGAATTTCTTTATATGAAAAAGGTTACTTTACAACATTTGCAATAAATTTTAGGTTTGTTGGTCTTTGCGTGCAGAACCTTGCCCATGGGCAGAGTTTTTCCCCATAGGCTGTTGATGGTGACATCAATAACCTGGATCTGCAGCTGTTTACTGATGCTGCAGGTTCTTTAGGTTACGGCACTGTCTTTTGTTACTCGAGGTCTGCTGAGCTGTGGACTCCGTTTTGGCACGCTCACAGTTACACGAAGAACCTGACTTTATTAGCGCTTTTTCCGATAGTAGTTTCTATCGAGTTCTGGGCAAAAAGTATGGCTAAAAGGAGGATTAGGTGCTGGTCCGACAATGGGAGCATGGCGATGGCAATCAGCAGTTTGACGCCTGGTTCACTGCCAGTCCTGGCTTTGTTAAGAAACCTGGATTTGCAATGCCTCCAAAATAATATAATTTTTAGGGCATGTCCCTCGAGAGTTTGACAATGTTGCCGACTCACTTTCTCATTTCCAGTGGCATAGTTTCAGGGATCTGCAATTGTGTCGGATGGGACCTGGAGGAGCCATGGTTACAGCAGCCCTGGGGATTTCCAAATAGGATTTACTGAGGATGATGTATTTTGTAGGGGCATCAAGGGTTTAAAATGGCTACACTGTTCTCAAAGGCTATCATGGTGCACAGCAAGATGGCAATGAAGGTCTATACTCTTCAGCGATGAAGGGAACATCTCTGAAGAGTTTAGACCTTCACAAGGGAACGTCACATCGGTCCTGCGGATGTCACACCGGTCCTGTAGTTTTCATTTTAGGAACACCAACATTGATTTGGTTGTGGAACCAGTGGTACGGCCATTTCTCCAAAGTGTCCCAGAAGCTGTTTTTCAACAGGACAATGCCAGGCCGCTTGTTGCTAATGCTGCTGTGAGCAGCCTGCCTTGCCTAAACGTGCTACTATGGCCTGCAGCATCTCTGAACTTGTCTCCCATCGAGCACATCTGGGGTGTCATTGGTCGGCAATTGCAAAGCGAGTCGCCATCTTCTTGGTGTTGCAATTTCAATGTTCGGGAGTGTTTGTGCGGAGTTTGGGTCTGGTGCTGTATTTATGTACTGAGGTCAGTTCTGGTGCTGTATATATGTATTGTGCTTGGTTCTGGAGCTGTATTTATGTATTGAGCTTGGTTCTGCTGCGGTATATATGTACTGAGCTTAATTCTGGAGCTGTATTTATGTATTAAGCTTGATTCTGGAGCTGTATATATATATATATATATATATATATATAGTGAGTTTGGTTCTGGTGCGATATTTATGTACGTTGCTTGGTCCTAGTGCAGTATTTATCTACTGAGCTTGATTCTGGTGCTGTATTTATGTAGGATATATTTATAAAGGACAAAAATTGACAGGCATCTGGAATTGTTGCATTTAATATTGTATTCAAAGGGTACCTGTCAGGTCGTTTTAGTCCCTAAACTGCCAGCATGCCACAATACATGACCTGACAAGGTTTCCAAATATGCCCTTGTATGTTTTTTCAGATGCAGAAATATCTATAAAGTCAACTTTTAAAAGTTGTGTGCAGTATGCTAATTACTCTTTGAAGAGTTATGGGGTCGGCGGCACTATCCTAAAGAGTCATTCAGTTTGGTCTCTAAACTCGCTACTTCCACGCTTGATTGACAAACCCCTGGCCGTGCGAAGTCACTACCAGACTCCTCCAACTAACAAATTCATCGTTGCCTTGTAATCCCCGGGCATGAGCAGTTCAGCGAGGTGTACTCTGCCCGGCTTCATCACTGCACTGCACATGTCCGGGGAGTACATTTCACTGCACTGCGTATACTCGGTTATTATAAGGCATACGAGAGTTGGAGCAGGCTGGTAGTGACATCGAATGGCTAGGGGGATTTGAATCAAGGTCTGGGGGGGCACCATCTAAATTTGAGGACCAGGGGCTGTAAATATATGGCAGCCGCTCCAGAACCAGTTAATTCTACATCTGTGCGAAGGGAAGCAGGAGATTTGGAGTAATTGAAGCAGGAAATTTGGAGTAGGGGAAGCAGGAGATTTGGAGTTCTGTATGAGAAATAACAGAGCTTCAACCTCTTTAAACGTATTTTATGACATTAACCAGCACAGAATCGTGGACCTAAAAACAAAATGATGTAAAGAATAGAACCCGAAGCCAGAACACGTGGAGTTTTGGTGCAATTTTTAAATGCATGCAGATGCTAGTTTTGAAAAACCTATGCATTTTTATAATTGATGCTGCTTTTTAATTAATTGGGTTTTATTATGTTATTCAGAAAACAAAGAGATGTTTTGTCTCTTAATGAAGGTGCTTTCACAGGTGCCGTTTTGATGCAATTTTTTAATTGCAGTTTTTGAAGCCAAAACGAGGAGTAGACAAAACAAAACAATAGAGCAAAGTAGAATCCTTCCTACATAATTCCCCTCCCTTTATCTATCTGGCACTAAGGGTACCCGCACAGGTAGTGGATTTGTTGCAAATTTTTCCAAAGCAAATCCGCAACAAAATCTGCATGTGTTAGATGCAGATTTTGCGGCGGACTTTACTGCGGATTCGCAGCGGCTTTAACCCCTTCTACATTGAAAAGGGTGAAATCCGTCGTGAACATCTGTAACTGAATGAGCATGCTGTGGATTTGTAAAACTACAGTATGCTCTGATTTCTGTGTAGAAAATATTCAGCAGCAGGTGGATGAGATTTGATCAAATCTCATCCACATGGCTTGTACTGTAAACTGCTTTGGATATTCCGTAAAAATCTACAGCATTTTCTGTCTTATACGCAGGGGGCCTTAATGTAATAAAAGAATACGGCAGTTTTCTTCAGAAAACTACTTTGACACTGGGTACAATTTAATTGGCAAATGCTTTATTTCATACAGGTAAATCCTGTGGTAACCCTGGAGATGTGCATCATGGTCAGATGCAGGCTGAGAACTTTGACTTTGGCTCCAGAGTCTCATATGTTTGTAATATCGGGTGAGTTTTACATTTAGCAATTAGTAGCTAAGTTTTACATTCAGCTTTAAAACTCTTCCCTTCTATTTGTTTTTCTATGATGGCCCAACAACTAAGGGTCTATTCACATCTGCATTGAAGACTCCGTTAGGGGCCTCTGTCACAGATCTAGCCAAAAATGCCGGAAACAATAGTGCAGCATGCTGCGCTATCATTTCTGGTAAAACCATGGTCACCTCAACGAAGACCCAACGGATCCCATTAAAGTCACTGGGTCCTGGCGTGCGCCGATTGTCCCAGTCAAAGGAGTAAAACAACAAAAATACCATAAGTGCCGGTTCTGTTGACTGAGTCAGTCAACGGAACCGGCACTTATGGTATTTTTGTTGTTTTACTCCTTTGACTGAGCAGGACAAATGAAACCCAAATGCAGATGTGAACAGGCACTATATAGGATGTGGTAACGTAAGAACATGTCAGCACTTAATAACATGTTGTGCAGTAGAGAGGAATTCTAGAACGTGGGCAGATATATTATTACTGTCTTAATCTTAAAAAAGCTTTAAAGTAGACCAGGTAGGCAGAAGATGCGCCAAATTTATCACAATGGTGCATGCTGTATAATAAATTGGGCGCATCTCGCAGTCTTCCCATTATTGTTAGAGTTTATTAAGATTGGTGAAATATTACTATTGTCTTATGTTTATGTCCAGGTTAAGTTAGTTACACAGTTTTACAGCTTTACCTAGGGGGAACCAAATTTTGATCGCTTTTTAGAGGTAGGAGTCTTGGGTTGAACCAAATAATGAAAGCTTTGCAACACACACATGGTCTCCTTTCCTATGGCCAACGTGTTCCTGGTATTCTAGAAAAAAAACAAAGTAAACAAAGCATCTGAAACTCTTTGAATGATAATTTTAGTACTTATTATTATGTCCTGGTCATTGCTTAGTAACTGCGATCATGGCCTGCAGGACACATGGAGACTAAATCTGTTTACTGTTCTTTTTTCCCCCAGATATATAATGACATCAAAAAGGAATTACAGAGATTGTCAGGCAAATGGACAATGGAGTAATGTTCTCCCTGAATGCACAGGTAATCAATAAACAAAAAGGTAATCAACATTTGGTATTAAAAGAGAAAAGTTAGGACAATTTTAGAAAACTGATGCATAGAAAAGGGTGCGGTACATCAAGCAGCGAAAGCAGGGGCCATCGTGTTGGAAGGAGGGTTTTTCAAAATGGCAAATATATTTGAAATGGGATTTATCATCCTAATACAGGCACAGATTACAGTGGAAATTCACCCGAATCTCAAAAAATCTCTTTAACATGTCCTCTTTATGTCTGCTTCCCTTAACCCCTTCAGGACCAGGTCTATTTCGGCCTCAAGCACCAAGCATTCTTTTTAGTTTTTTTCTCCCCGCCTTCCAAGGGTCATAACTTTTTTTTTTTTATGTCGATATAGCCATATGCAGGCTTGTTTTTTGCGGGACAAGTTGTGTTTTTCAATTTCACAAGTTTTGTGTGAATATATTATATTGTTTATCTTTTATTAATTTTTTTAGGGAAGGAATTGAAATAAAAACCGCTATTGCAGCATGGTTTTTCACATTTCAAATTTACGTAGTTTACTATGGGGTGTAAATAACATGTTAACTTTACTCTATGGGTCAGTACGATTACGGCGATACCAAATATGTATTGTTTTTTTATGTTTTACTACTTTTGCACAACTAAAACACTTTTAAACAAAAATTATTTGTTTTTCCATTTCCGCATTTCAAGAGCCGTAGCGTTCACTCGGCAGTTTAATTAATGAGTTAACTTTATTACTTGGGTCGTTACGATCGCGGCGATACCATATATGTGTGTGTTTTTTTTTGCACTTCTAGTAAATGAAACCACTTTTTATGGAAAAAAAAGTGGTTTTATGAAAATTTTTACTGTAATCTTTTTTTTTTTTTTAAATTAACTTTATTTAACTATTAATTCTTTTTTTTTTTATTAGTACCACTAGGGGACTTTACCATGCGATCTTTTGATCGCTTATATAATGCTTTGCTATACTTAGTATACCAAAGCATTATTGCCTGTCAGTGTGAATCTGACAAGCAATCTATTAGGCCATGCCTCTGGCACGGCCTAATAGGCATGCAGCCAGCGCAGGCCTGGGGGCGTTTGTTAGGCCCCGGCTGCCATGGCAACCCATCAGCGTTCGGCGATTGAATTCGCGGGCCACCGATCGGTGACAGAGGGAGCTCCCTTCCTTTGTCAAACAAATTAAATGTTGCAGTCGCTATAAATCGCAGCATTTAAGGTGTTAAACGGCCAGGATTGGAGGTTTCTCCAATCCTAGCCATTGCAGCAGGAGCCCGGCTGTCAGTCACAGCTGGGTTCCAGCAGCGATCATACGGGCACAGCTTCTGTGCCCGCACGATCTCCTTCACATACATGCACGGCGGAATGCGCTAATGGCTGCATTCTGTGCCGTGCATGTACGTGATTATGCGCCAATGGGTTAAAGTCTGTTACCACACTTATGATCTCCTCTTTTGGGCTGTGTTCACACAATCTAATTTTGCAGTGGTTTTTTGAAAAATGTCAGGAAAATTCCTGTAATTTTCACAAAAGTTCATGGCAAAAACCGCTGCAAAGTCTAAGGGCTTATGCACACAGGCATATTACAGCTCCATACAACTTCTGATTTGTACACGACCCATTGAATTTTACTACTGTACCTCAGTTTACAGGCTTTTTAATCTGATTCTGTGGATTCCGACAGAAAAAAAATTGTGGACTAAGCCATCGGACTTTGTGTTAGATAGGTATACGCTACAAGCATTGATTCTAGGCTAGGGTATTATATCTTTGTAATATGGTGCCATAAAGAGGCTCTCAGCTACATAGTGTGTGAGCCTTTTTCTGGATCAAGAGTTGTAATCCACATTTTTCTTTTACTGTATCTATTTTAGTACTGTCCTGTGCCTCTCCACCTGTTATAGAAAATGGACGTTATTATCCAGAAAAAGAAGACTATACCTATCTTGATTCTGTTTCATATAAGTGCAATGGAAATCTAGCGCTTATAGGTGAACAGAATATTGCATGTACAGAGGAAGGAAAGTGGAGTTCTAACGCCCCAGAGTGCAAAGGTTAGACATGTTTTTACAATTATTTTTATTTTAGAAAATACTTAGAAATAGATTATAATATGTGGGATAACTGACTTAAAGGGAATCCGTCACCAGCATTTCACCTATTGAACTTTACTTATCCCTTACTGGCCGCTGCTATCAAAATTTCATTGCCGTTATCCCGTCTCCTAAACTCCTCCTCGGACTGTAAATAACGGTCTGTAAACATGTTGCGCCTTTTATCGTAATAATTCGGTGTCCCGTTGTACGCTCACCCAGAAGAGGACATCAATGCACAAGTGCGGGATTTTATCTGCTGGGGGAAGGCGAGGAGCTGTCATTTAAAAGTAAAGAGGCGGGGTAAACTCGGAAAGACTTGAGGAATGAAGATATGACTCTTTTCAAACAAAGATTTGACTCTTTTCAAACAAAGATATGACTCTTTTATGCTCATTTGCATACGGTGTGGGAACACTCAAAAACTGAATACTGAAGCTACAGAGCCGACTAAGAAGACAATTTTAGGTTAAATAGAAATGATATTTCACCCACTACCCCCTGGTATTGCTGGTTTAATCAGTAAAATGCATATGGCATTTCATCCAGATCCTGGTGCAATGATAAACTTTAAATCAGTCATTGAAATTCACCAAGATATAAATTGATGGTCTATCCTTAGGCCCCTCACAAATCACACATTGATAGATGACTATTATAATTTCAATTTTAAGGCTTTAAGAGATTCTGTCACAATTTTCTACCCTGTGAAGTTAACAGAAGGTCGTGTCTGCATGCAGGCTCTCTCAGCAATGCTAATATTGTGAGTGGAGGAGATCTGGTGGAGATTAAACCAGGGTAGAGTTCAGACTTCATATGTTAACTCGACTTCAACAGCCACGCCTTCAAATGCATCTGAGGTAAAGTGGGGAGAAATAGTGGACATTGAGAAAGAAGGTTGTGAATAAGCGGAAGACGCCATGGCATGTCCATGAGAAGGTCGATTAGATCTGTGTACCAGGCCCATCAGGGGGCAGTCTAGAGTAACCGGAATCATGGGAATGCCTTTCCTTTTAGCATTCTCAGCAAGGGTGTAAGTGGATGGAAGTGGAGTGACCAGCCCGTCGACTGTACTGGTCCTGGGATCCCATGCCCTGGCCGCATAGGTTGGAACATCGTGGTTGAGACTGGACACAAATAGATCTACATCCGGGTAGCTCCACTTCTGGCACAGTTGATAAAATACCCTTAGGTAAAGCGAGAATTCTCTCCCGGATCTAGTCTTTCTTGGCTGAAAAAAAAAATCTGCGGACCAATGACTACTCCTGGTATGTGGATGGCTAACCGTGCTGGAATATGTTGCTCTGCCCACAGTATGATCTGAGCGAATACCAACATAGGTCACCTGACATCTGGTGCCACCACGGTGGTTCAGGTAAGCAACCGCGGTGTTGTCAGTCTGGATCCTGACCAGCCGACACTGTGGAAAAAGAGTCCAACGGGAGAGGGAGAATTGCCCTCAATTCCGACAGGTTGATCTGCAAGAACATTTCTTCCTGTGAAGAAGTTCCCTGAACTGTGTGAGGACTGAAAACTGAACCCCACCAAGACAGACTGCTATCCCTGGAGATGGAAAAGACTGACCCATCGAGATGGTCGGTGAGATCTCCCAACATTGCAACTCCTGATGGACCCGAGAGTACAGGAGAATCAACCTGTCCAATGACTTCTGAATCTTGTCCCAAGTAAAAGGATTGCCCTCTGGAGGGACCTGGAGTGAAATTGTGCATATTTTACGGCCTTAAAGGTTGACACCATTCCGCCCAATACTTCCATGCAAAAATGGATAGATAAAGAGTGTGCTGGCAAAGAAGAGTCACCTCAGATCAAATTAAGGCTACCTTGTCCACCAGAAGAAAGATTCTGGATATCCTGGTTTTGAGTATCATTCCTAAAAACACCATGCTATGAGTTAGGACCAATAAGGATTTTTCCACGTTGATGATCCATCTGAATCTTCTCAAAGAGTCCACAGAGATCTGGATGCTGTGAAGGGTGTCCTCTCTGGAGGCTGCCTTCACCAAGATATCATCCAGGTAATGGATGACAGCTACTTCCCTGGAGCATGGAAATGCCATGGGAGTCACCAGGACCTTGGTGAATACACTTTTGGCAAGTCCAAAGGGAGAACGACAAATTGGAAATGTATAGAACCCACTGCGAAAAAAAAGGATACATTAGTGGGTCCTTACGATGGGGATATGGAGATATGCATCTCAAATGTCGATAAGAAAAAATAATTTTCCTTGTTCCAGTAATGCAATGGCGACCTTAAGAATTCCACGTGAAAATGTCGAACGCGAATGAAGCGGTTCAACTTCTTCAAGTCTAGGACCCTCAAAATCATTACAGCTGAGGAACTGGAACAATAACCTTCTGCAGAGAAGGGAATGAACAGACTGGAAAAAAGCAAAAGCTCGATCAGGAGCGCAAGGAGGAGTAAAAAGAGAGAATCTTCCAAGAGGAAGCATTCAATACTCTGGAACCCAGGTTTTGTCACATAAGCGAGCCAGGTTTCCTGAATGAAAAGAAGTTGTCTCCCCACTCAGATATTCACTGTGAGTGTGGAGACACCTTCGTGCTGAAGGTGTCTTGTTGCAGGGGGGCCTCTGGGACCTGGGCAGCAGCTGCCAAGCTGGTCTAGGCTTGAAAGATAGCCGTCTGGAGTTGTTCGTTTTTACCGTCTTCCTGTCTGGTCTGAAAAAAAATTATCTCAGCTAAGAAACGTTGGGAAAGGAGCAAAAATGGTACGATCGTAGAGAATAGGCCACGCACTGTGAGGTAGCCTGTAGCCTCAGAAATGATCTCATCCCGTTGTTTACCAAAAAGTCTGCCACTTATGAAGGGAAAGCCAATCATGGCCCTCTAGGAAGCTTGATCAAGATTTCAACCAAACCGAGCATCGGATGGCAATAAAATTAACAGAAGCACCGGCATTGAAATGAGCTGCCTTAAAAAAAAACTTTTAAGCATGGATAACCTGAGAAGTGAATTCAGTTAAGTCCTGCTGTGGCGCTCCCGCTAAAATGCTGCCATGTTCACCCAGGCGGTGCAAAAGCCGGACGCAGAGCGAGACCTGCAGCCAGAAAAACAATCTTGTTGTAAGGAGGGTCACTGAGAGAAGCCGCCTCAGCCAGAGGAATAGTAGTGCTCCTTGATAAATCAACAAGCAGATGCATAGAAGGAGACAAAAACCACAATGAGACCGAATTTTCCTGAAAAGGAAATAAGGCATTTGTGCACTTAGAAACAACAAGATGTCTGTCCAGATATTTCTACTACTTGATTAATAACTTCTCAATATGCTATGGTTTGGAAAACATTTTGTGCTGGCGCTGTAAGGCTGCTTCCTCCTGAGAAGCGTATATGTCCGTTGCATGCAAGGTGTCTCTTATAGCATGCATTCAACTCCTGCATAGCATCTGACAAATACAATTCCTGTTTTGACTAAATCTGAGTCCGAAGACACATGGGAGGAAAGAGACTGATCCACATTGGAGGCAACATCATCATTGAAGACTGCAACAGGATCTCCCTGGAAAGAGTTCGACAAGGAATGAGGCCTATCCAAGGCAGCCCTACCTGCTTATGGGATCTACTGTGAGAAGTAGACAGAGTACTATGCAAAGGGCAGGAAGGAGGACCCCTGAGCTCATTTGCAATTTGGGAAGGCAAACACTTCAAAGACTGAGCCATGAACTGGGATAGTCTGGAAAGAACCATAGGGCCTGAGCAAAATGGGGAGCCACATCATCATGGTGGGAGCCATCTGGGAGACCCTGAATATCAAGCACTGCGGCCAGAATCGGGTAGATTGGCCGCGGTTAAATTTTATCACAACTGCAAAAAATAGTGTAATACAGTGTTAGCCAGAAACAATATGCAATGTTAAATACTTTTGTGTCAAAAAATGGTTAACGAGGGTTGTTTTTTTTGTTATTCCTATAGAATAGTTTCTGTATGTGTGTATGTGTGTATGTTTCTATTAACTGTATTACTACTGCTTTAGTAATGGCTGCTGTCTAATTAACAGCGTCCATTACTAAGACGGGGCTTAGTGTTAGCCAGTGAAAAGGCTAACACTAACCTCCATTATTACCCAGATACCCACTGCCACCAGGGTTACTGGGAAGAGCTGGGTACGATCCAGTACCCAAATATATGTAATGACGGGCGGGTACTGGGGCACCGCTGGCTGGTATTACTAGACTGGGAAAACCCAAAAACCGTGGCCTTTCCCACCCTGGATCCTTCCCCCGCACTGGATCGTACCAGACTCTTCCCGGTACCATGGATGGCGGTGGATATCGTGGTAATAATGGGGGGTTAGTGTTAGCCTTTTCACCAGCTAGCACTAAGCCACGCCTTGGCAATCTGTCAATCAGACAGTGGCCATTACTAAGGCAGTATTAATAAAGTTTAAAAAAAAACAGAGACATAGAAAAAATATTCTATTGAAATAAAAAACAAATACACAACCCTCGTTAACCATTTTGTTGAGAATAAAAAAAAAACATCATCGAAGTAGTCCTCGAATCAGTAGTCCAATAACCGAACCTGTAGAAAAACAAACACCCAAAAAAATATAGTGACATAAAAAACAAAGCAATTATACTAGTCTTTCCCGGGTCCAGCGCTGGAGCCACAACGTCAGAAAGCTATGCTGTTTCCGTAGGTTCGGGAGTTATGGGGGGATTCACCACTAAAAGTTCCTAGGGCAGCAATAACTCTAAATACAGCCCCGCTTATGGTTGGTAGAAAGGCTGTTCACACTTGGTTGGTAACTTAGCCTGGTTGGTATACAGATATTCATAAACTGTGTTTCTTTTTACCTGAGTGACAATATTAAATTGGGTATCCTTACAAATGCTCCTGGACCGCCCTGTAAAGTGAAAATTGAGAGAATTATCCCTGCCACAGGCTTCTATTTTTATTATTCACATATTAGTTTTAAAATGAGAACCATCACATACTGCGAAAAAGAACAATATCATGTTGTCTATTAAAACCATTAGGAACAATTGCTTTATAAATAAATGTTAGACTAGAACATATTTACAAATATTTGCATCCCAAACTGCAGGACATTTTTAGCCCCATTTATGCCCATTCTAATGATATTTACCATAAACCCTGGTCCTTTTGCAATCTGGTTCAAGTGACTATCCTGTGAAAATTAAAACTATATTGGCATGTATGGAAGGGGTTATCCCGAGGTCATAAAAGATTAAAAAAAACAAAAAAAAAACACAAATGCATTTAATCAAACTAATACATTGCTAAATGCACTCTGCCTGCATATAAACATATTTTCGCATTACTCACCGCACTCCAGTGTAACACTATTGCTGGGAAATGAGACGCCGAAACAGTGTCTCTGGAAATATGGGTCTGGCTTTTTCTACATCGTCCCACTTCTAGACCCCATGCGGTCACATGATTTGATAATGCGCTGATACAAGGGAGAAAGAGAGCACTCTCGGACACGTGGGCCTGTGTCGGCATTTTACGTTTATGTGTTGTCCGTTAAAAAAAAAGGACATCACACGGACCTATGCAATTCAATGGGGCTATTCACACGTCCATGGTTTCATGCAGAGCGTGTCCGTTGAATGAAACTCACTGCATGTCCTATTTTGGTCAGTTTTTGCGGACCATGTTGCCCATTGAAGTCAATGGGTGCATGAAAAACACGGACAGCACACGGACGATATCTGTCTGCTGTCCGTGTTTTTCTCGCACCAGTTGCTAAAGAAATGATGAGAAAAAAACAAAACAGAAACACTAATGCCATACGGAAAGCACCATGATACTACACAGAACGGAAATGTGTGAAATACGGTCTGTTTTTTTGCGGACGCAAAATGGACTTGCTTGTTTGAATAAGCCCCAAGTCACTCAATGTTATGATATTTTGTGAGTGGAATAACATTTTCTGGTGCTAGATAACCCCTTTTAAAGAAGCACTCCGATGAAAAGTTTTATTGCTTTGCCCGTTTGTAATGGGCATCTTGTACATGTATATGCTATTTATTTGCTCACTGAGCTTCTAGTCTTCAAGACACAGGGGAAGCCAGTTTTTCTTTGTACGGCTATGAGATTCACATTCTGAGTCTCATAGATTTACATAGAGAAACTGGTTTCCGGTCCACACATGAGACGCTGTGTGACTCGGCCAGCCAGATTAGAGATCACGCGACCGCACGGGGGAGCCAAATGGAGCCTGTGTTTTGAAAACTAGACGCTTGGTGAGCAAATAAAATGGCATATACATGTGCAAGATGCCGATTACAAACGGACAAAGCAATAAACATTTTCATGGGAGTGCTTCTATAAGCAAAAGTATTTTAAAAAATATTTACCGTATATTTTTTCTATTTATTCTCAGTTGTTGTGTGTCCTAATCCAAATGTGGACAATGCTTTAAAAACGTCAGGAGTTACAGGCCCATACAATCTGAATTATATTGTGAGATTTAGGTGCTGGCCACACCACAAACTGATTGGATCTGATACAGTGACATGTAATCAAAATAGTAAATGGGAACCTGAGCTGCCAAAGTGCCTTGGTAAGTACTCAAAACTTTAAAAGTATATTATACAAATACACATTAAATGGTAGATGGCAGATATGCATGTAGCCGCCAGCCATCAGTGTTATTGGATATATTCTAGTTTGGAAATGCTGATTATTATTGATTGTCGAGTATTTACATGTTAGTCATGACCTCTTTTTAAGGTATTTGCCGTTCTGCTCCTCACTTCACATTTGCGGAACTGGTGGATCCTACTGCTAATATAAATCTCCTTGAAGGCACTACATTGGAGTACAAATGTAAACTAGGCTATGAACCTGTTCCTGGTGCAGTGAATACAGTCACGTGTTTAAAGTTGCAAAAATGGTCCTCTCCTCTGAAGTTCTGTAAACGTATGTATACATTTATCTATTACTATGTATGCAAAGGTTTATAAAATGTTATGTAAATGAAGCTTAAACAGATCTATCACCAGAAAATTCTTCTCTATTTAAAGGCAGCATTTTATAGAGAAAGTTCTGCTAATCCATTAGACCAAAGCTGTCCAAAGCCCATAAAGGGAACCTATCAAGTGGCCGAGGGTGGCATAAAGTAGTGACAGAAACGTAGATTTCAGCGGTCTGTCACTTTTGTCTTTCTGTGGATTGCTTTCTGTATACTTACACAGTGAACGTTGCAGCACGATGCGGAGCGTGGTAGCCAGGAAGTTTGCCGTACGGCGCTTTTGCATGTACGCCGACTCCTTGCCCACAGTGCTCTGCATCGGGCTGCAAACGTTCACTATGTGAGTACATAAAAAGTACTCTACAGACGAAGTGACAGACCGCTGAAATCAGCCTGGGCAGCATAAACAACCTGACCGGTTCCCTTTAAGTCAGGCTGATCGGATTGAAGCAAACTCAAATCTTGGCTGTTACCGCAGAGTGTCAGCTGTAATATACAGATGACACCTGCTGGTTATGACGAGGGCTCCGCCTCGCAGCATAATGGTTTGCGGGAACCCCTTCCTGACATATATACAGTCGTCGGTATGTGGTTCAACCTAAAGTTGTTAACTGACAATTCAATCCAGCCCTGAGGTGAGATGACAGAAATCAGGAAAAGTGAGATAAATCTCAATGTGTACTGTCTCATTATATTGTAGTGCCCTTTGGTTCAGAAGAAAACACAAATCCAGTACCAAGCAAATATCCGAATAAAATCCAAAGATTTATTTGTTGCAGTATATATAAAAGTCCATAAAAGAAAACCTGACTGATTAACGTTCAAGATGCTGCAGTCAATAGCGTTCGCGCCATCTTAATGGTACCAATAAAAACTACTTCCCATCCCGCAAAAAACAAGCCCAAAAAACAGCTTGATTTAAAAAAAAAAGTATTTTATTGTGCAAAGGCTGTAATATATAAAAACTATATAAATTTGTTATCACCGTAATCTTATCGACCCGCAAAATAAAGTCGACATGTAATTTGGCGCAAAGGTGAACCCCCGAAAAAAACAAAAAGAATAATACACAATTCCAGAATTGCTGTTTTTTGGTCATCTCACTTCCAAAAAATATAATAAATAGTGATCAAGAAGTCACATATGTCCCAAAATGGTACTATGAAAAATGACAGCTTGTCCCGCAAAAAAAAAACAAAAAAACCCTTATACAGCTCCATGAACCACAAATAAAAAAAGTACATAAGGAGCTTTGCAAATGCGACATGGCATCCTGAAACCAATCAAGCAAAATCTGCGTTCTAAACGCCAAATGGCGCTCTCTCCCTACTGAGCCCTATCGTGTGCCCAAACAGCAGTTTATGATCACGTATGGGGTGTTGCCGTACTTATGAGAAATTTCTTTTGAAATGTTGGCGTGATTTTTTTTTCCTTTATTTCTTATGAAAATGAAAAATGTGGAGCTAAAAACAACATCTTATTGGAAACAAATTAAATTTTTAATTTTCATGGTCCAATTCTAATCAATTCAGCAAAAAACCTGTGGGGTCAAAATGCTAACTATACCCCTAGATTAATTCCTCAAGGGGTATATTTTTCCAAATGGAGTTACATCTCAGGGGTTTCCACTGTACTGGTACCTCAGGGGCTCTGCAAATGCAACATGGCGCCCAAAAAAACAATCCAGCAAAATTTGCATTCCAAAAGCCAAATGGTGCTCCTTCTCTTCTAAGCCCTGTTGTGTGCCAAATCAGCAGTTCATAACCACATATGGGGTATTGCATTACTCTGGAGAAATTGCTTTACAAATGTTTGGACCTTATTATACCTTTTTTCCTTGTGGAAATTAAAAATTTTGAGCTAAAACTACATTTTATTGGACAAAATTTAATTTTTTCATTTTCACGTCCCAATTCTAATCAATCCACCAAAAAAAACTGTGAGGTTAAAATGGCAACTATACCCCCAGATTAATTCCTCAAGGAATTCCTCAAAGGCTATGTACACCTTTGACGGCATTTTTTTTTTTTTTTTAATAAATAGATTAGTCAGTGTGTTTACTTTTGGAGATACAGCTGTTCAGTATTCTCTATAAAGAACAGCTGTATGGCTCGCTTTTCACTGAATACGTCAGTCCCGCAGACTTGACGGGTTCAGTGTTGGCAGGTCCTATAATCAATCACATCTAAGTTATGAACTTAGATGTGATCGTTTACAGGTGGATCCTGCATGTGAGAGACACTCAGGACCCGCCGACACTGAACCTGTCAGGTCCACAGAACTGATGGATTCAGTGCAAAGCGAACTATACAGCTGCTCTGTATATAGACTACAGAACAGCTGTATCTCAAAAAGTAAAGTTTTTTTTTTTCATAAAGACTAATTTCAAAGTTACACTAAACACTAGTCTATATATTAAAAAATAAAAATGCCCTCAAATGTGTACATAGCCTTTAAGCTAAAAATTCTGGTCATACCTTTAGCAACACTTTTATATGCAGAAAATAAACATGTCGCTCTCCACAAGACTCTGAAGCCTCGCCAAACTTTACACGATCTTTATGTTAAAAAAAAAAAGTGGAACATGTGCTTCATATTTATAGTGCTCAGGCTGAACACCACAGACAACTGGTATACATTGATAAATCTTCCAAACACCGCCCTAAATCCCTTCCTTTCTTTTACATAAAACATGCTAAAACTTGCTTGCAGCCAACACTAGGGGGAGCTCCGTGCATATGAATTTAGACGGGTACCATTGGACTCAATGAAAGCTGTAAAAATTTCTAAGCACTGAGCTATCCCTAGTGGTGGCTGCAGAAAACACTACGGGGGGAATTGATCAACTTTTCTACACCAGTTTTCTGCAAATGGCACAAAAGTGCTTTACGTCGGGTAATAGGAGTAGTTCAGAGCTGGGCACTCTTCCCACCACGTCCTTATAGTGTTAGAGATGGAACCTGAAGTGGGGAAAAACTGCTGTAAATTTCAGGATACAACTAATACCCTAATCTTGTTGTGTACCTAAGCAAAAACTGTGCAAGAAACAATGGACAAACTGATTATTTAAGGATCAGCAGCAGAAGTCTTGTAACCTGTCCTATAATAAGAACACACACATTCTGATATTTTATGTATGGCATTTATTTCTTTTACACTGAAAAAAAAAATTAGATTCTTAAAGGCTCTGTCACCAGTTTATAACTGCCCTATCTTCTACCCAATGGTAATGTGTTGTTTTAAAAAAAAAAAATGTTTCTTTTTGACAAACTTATGAGCATTTTAAGTGTTATGCAAATTTGTTCTTAATGCCCAAGTTGGCGTTTTTTTTACACTTGACCAAGTTGGGGTAGTTAAGAGAAGTATATGATGTTGATTGGTCAGCGTCATACTCTTCTCTTTACAATGCCCACTTGGTGAAAAATAAAAAAACGCCCACTTGGGCATTAAGAACAAATTTGCATAACACTTAAAATGCTCATAACTTAAAAATAAAAGTTTAAAAAAAAAACAAAAAAAACAACACATTACTTATCTACATTAAAGTGCCTATTAGATTAGGTAGTAGGGCAGTTATAAGCTGGTGACAGAGCCTCTTTAAAGGCTATGAAAACCTTTGAAATTAAATTAAATTTTTTAAAAAATAAAAGTGTACTGTATTATATGATTTTAAGCAATAGGTTTTTATTTAAAAAAAATGTTTTTACTTTTTGAGATACAGCTTCTTTGTATCCTGTATGCATAGAAGCTGTATCTTGCAGTCATAGCCGAATCTGTCGGGTCAGCAGGACTGACGGCTCGGCTGGAGCGGTTCTTGTGTGTCTCTGACACGCAGGATCAACCTGTTATCAATCAAATCTAAATTCATGAACTTAAATGTGATGGTTATTAGCTGGATCAGAGACATCTAAAACATTGTTTTATTTAAAAAATAAATAAAATTCAGCTGAAAGGTTTACATACCCTTTAATGCTAATTAAAAGCCCTTGTGCACACTCCGGGAGTAATACGGTAACCAAGGCAACATTGCCGCCCAGCATGCAGTAGTGTCTCTTCATTTCCGATGTCGGGTCAGGCAGAAGATCACAATTGGAGGAATACTTTAAAGGGGTTTTCCAGGACCAATTAACTAATTCCTAGTTAACTAAACATCTAAAATCAATGCAGTTTGTAATATACTTGCGTTTCCATAGTTGTTCCTAATGCCGTATCTCGCATGCGTGATGCGTCGTCCACAGTAAATCTGCACTTCTGCCGCTGCCCCGTACCTGAGCCATCACCTCCCTTTTCCGGTGGGCTCAGTGTACTGACACGTCATTCCTGACGTCACTGTACACTGTGGGAAGGGGTAGACCGGATGCCCTACCTCCTCCGTCGCTGGGCATGCGTGGTTGATACACAAACCGTGTTTACCATGCAGGCTCAATCCTCCACTCTCACAGCTCCTGCGTGGCTTATGGTCCCCCAGCCTATGCTGAATTCCCCCTTTGCGCCAGGCATTGTGGGATTTGTAAGCTATGAGAGTACAGGAAACGGGTGAGTAGCGGTAGTACCTGATGTAAACACAGATCAGCCACAGCGCACTAAGAGTATGTTCACACGCACTGTTTTCAGATGTAATTCGGGCGTTTTATGCCTCGATTTACGCCTGAGAAAAACGGCTCCATTATGCCTACAAACATTTTTTTACGATGTTCTGTTCCCACGAGGTGTAATTTTACGCGTCGCTGTCAAATGACGGCGTGTAAAAAGACGCCCGCGTCAAAGAAGTGCATGTCACTTCTTGGGACGTTTTTAGAGCTGTTTTTCATTGACTCGCTCCAATAACGTCTGTAAAATACGCTGTGGAAAACGCGAGTTGTTAAAAAAGTCTGAAAATCAGGAGCTGGTTTCAGGCGAAAACAGCTCCGTAATTTCAGACGTATTTTGCTGCTGCGTGTGAACATCCCCTTACAATGAGTAAAATGAATAGAAAAATCAAGCTGGGCAGCATTGTTAAACCAGACATAACAGAAATATCTTAAAATAAAAATTTTAAATCGATACCGGAAAACCCCTTTAATCAGACCATACACATTGTATGAAATTCAGCCGTGTGACATAAGCCGATGTCACAGGGGTATGGCAGCGATTTATTCCACTCTCCCTCTTATTCCCTGCCCTTATAGATACCCCAGGTACAGTGTTTTATTTTGTGTATGGAAATGTCATACTGCTACATAAATGTCTGCACTGTAAAATCAAATGGTTTAGGTTCAGTTTTTTTTAATCTGTTTTCTCTTACTCAGTAATAACTTGTGTAGAACCAGAAATTGTGCCTCATGGAAGAATTATTTCTGGGTTGTACTCGTTTGGGAGTCGTATAACGTATGCTTGTGAAACTGGGTGAGTAAAATCAATTATTTTACATTAATGTTTTTTGATTAATGATCAGGACTGGTTTCCAGCCCCTGAATGTAAACGTGAATGGTTACATTCACTGAGAGCAAGCAGAAATCTTGAAATGGGGAAAAATTACTACACAAAGTATATTAGAATGTTTCCAAACTTCAAACTTTTACTATACAATGAATACAAAAAAATTAAATAAAATTGGAAAAACACTTTAACCCCCCCCCCCCCCCTTTCTACTGATTATTCCAAACGGTGCTTGTGAAGGAGGAAAGTACAATACCGTTTTGCCTGAGCGTTGTAAAGAGTACGGAGTGCTACCAATCAACACAAAATATGTGAAAAAGTGAAATAACATAAAATAAAGTTCTTCTCCCGATATCTGTTTGGATACCCAGTTTGGTCTTGTCTGCCTTCATGCCTAAACTGTATATATGTTACATCATGTATATTTCTGCTGCATTTTCTGCCATGGTTTTTGCCAAGGTTTATTGTAAACCTGAACAAAAATATTTTCCTGTAATTCAAAAAAATCCTTAAAGAAGCACTCCACTTAATTTTTTTTGTTGCACCCTCCATTTGCACATTGGTGTTTCAGTGGGGTGTTGTGTGTATACATACTTACCGATCCTCGCATCTTCTCGTTTTTCGGGTCCAGCGCCGCTCGCGTGATCTTCATTCTGACCTGGTCTGGAAAAGCTGCTTTTCAGAAAACCGGAAGTAAGGATCCCTATGCATTCCTATGGAGCCTCGTTCTGGCATTGAGAGCCCGAGTTCTGGTTTATTCAAAAGCACAGCGACTCCAGTCAAGTCAGAGGGAAGATCACGTGAGCGGCGCTGGTCGCGAAAAAGACAAGATGCGGGGATGGGTAAGTATTTTTGCACATAGCAACCCACTGAAACACCAATGTGCAAATGGAGGGTGCAATAAAAAAAAAATAAGTGGAGTGCTCCTTTAAATTGCAACAAATGCTGCAAACGCTGTAGATACTAAGGTCTCTTATGCTCTTCATTGTCCCGCTTCACCTGATATGTTCTGTCAACGTCTCCTGGACTTTTAACCTTTTTGCTTCGAGGGGGTTTTGGTCATTCTGCACCCCTGAAAGCCAGGCCAATTTTCACACTTTTGACATGTACAAATACAACCTAAATTACAAAAAAAAAATCCTACTAACCCACCATACCTATATTTTTTTTAGAAAATAGACCCCTGACACATGATCAAAATGCTGCTCAGAACTTTATAACCTCAGGCAATATTGTGTCTTTATGCAATTTTTCATAAAAAATGTATTCAAATTGAATTTGATTCACAACGCATCCCAAAAATAAAATTTCAATATAAGTTCAAACATACCATTTATGCCTATGTCTACTTGCACATCTTCATAAAAACACTAGAATTGAAGAAACCAAAAATCTGGTCTTAAGATTCTTTTTTTAAAGTAATTTATAAAATACAGGGATTATACACCTTTTTAAAACAAAACAAAAAATAAAATTATATTTTTTATTTAATTCTTTTATTTTTCATTAACATGATTCAATCATAAAAAAAATACAATACCCCCCCCGCCCATCCCTTTCCTGGTGCCAAAGAAGATAAGGAGAGAAAAAAAAATACAAATATCAAACCTGAGGCTTTAGGGCAATAACTTTGTCCCTGGTATCCAGTTGGTCAATCCAACGTCTCCAGCTATTACAAAAAGATGTATACCTCCCTTTTGAGACATGGTATGATCTTTCATGAAGCAGCACTCTAAATACTTCCTTTTGCCATTCGATCACTGCCGGAGGATTTTTTACAAACCACTTCCTCAAGAGCTGTAATCTTGCCAAAAATAACAACTGAATCACAAGATCACAATCATCCCCCTGCTTCAGCCCCAATACTTGTGAGGGATCTCCCAAAAACATTAAGACTTCAGAGTTCTCCAAGGCCATATCTAAGATAGATTTAATAGTTTCAATTACAGATATACAGTATTGATGCAGTTCTGTGCATCACCACATCACAAGAATGAGATCAGCCTGATCTATATTACAACTAGGACAAGGGTCATTCACTCTACATCCCATGCTATACAGATGTTTAGGAGTGAAGTACAGGCAGTGTACCAACATAAATTGGGAGAATCAATGTGAATAATTTAGTGACACACTATTAAGCCCTTTGATCACCTCCATCCATGTGACTGTGTAATCCTTCCCCAAATTTTTCTCCAATTTTTCATATAAATCCACCCCTACTGGGCGATCTCTCTTCATAAACCTACTTAGCTCATTATACACCAAAGTAACCCCTTTTCTTTTCCCCCTTTTATACAATTTTATAAATTATTCCTCTGAACCAATCTCAAAACATTCTTTATTACATGTCGCTTCCCACACGTGAACTATTTGAAAATAGGTGAAGTACAGATTATACACCTTAAGAAGGGGGTGCACCCCAAATCCTATATATTTCCTGAAAGCAGACAACCTGATGATTGCAATTATTTTGACATGCTGTCAGCAGCCATGTCCACCTTAACGTTACTTTGTGACAAACAGGAATTACTTTTTTTTTTTTTTTTTTTTAAAAAGCATTTTAACCCTTTCCCGAAATCCTCCATATATATATACGGAACTGTCGGGCTGGGGTACCCGCAAAGCGCAGTACCACTACTTCACGGTTATAGAGCGGGCTCAGGAGCTGAGCCCACACCATCACCGCCGGGTGGCAGCTGTATATTACAGCTGAAACCCTAACGTAACGGCCAGGACTGGACCTGGCCTCTGATCCGGCCAATTAACCCCTCAGATGCTGCGTTCAATAAAGATAGCAGCATCTGAGGGGTTTTTAGCCATCGGCATCCCAGCAAAGTGATCGCTGGGTTGCCGGTGTTTGCAATGGCAACCGGTGGCCTAATACTGGCCTCCCGGTCTGCCCTCAATGGAAGCCTCTTATGCCCTGCTCAGGAGGCATGGCCTAAAAGGCTTCCGGTACTAATAGCAAGATGGCGCTGGCTCAGCTTCCGACTCAGAAGCTGAGCCGGCATCAGCAGTGGGAGTCCGCTATATGCTGCATCTTAGTGGTTTGTAGCAAATTTGCAGCCCTGCCATGCGATGCCGACTGCTACTATGCCGACTGCTACTCCGGAGGCAGAGCCTCATCGGCTTGCTGTCCGTAAACAACTGACAGTTCTAAATTAGAACTTCTAATACATTGCACTACAAAGTTAGTGAAATGTATTGTAACAGCAATCAAACAGTTGGACCTTCAAATCCCCTGGTGGGACTAAAAAAAGTGTAAAAAAAAAAAAAGGTTTAAATAAAAGTTGTAAAAATTAAAATAAGTTTGAAGTAATAAAATAAAGCACAATTGCCCTTTTTCCCTTATCAAGTAATTTATTATTGAAGAAAATAAATAAACCATACATGTTTGGTATCGCCGCGTCTGTAACGACCTGAACTATACTAACTAACGGAAAAATATTATGTTCTGTATCCCGCGCAGTGAACGCCGTAAAACAAAACCTAAAAAGCATTGCCTACAAGAATAGCTAGTCTCGCAAAAAAAAACAAGCCCTCATACATTGATGAAAAAAATAAAAAGTTATGGCTCTCACAACATGGCGACAGAAAAAATACATTCTTTTTACAAAAGTAATTTTATTGTGCAAAAAGTTGTAAAACACAAAAAGTGCTATAAATTTGAAATCGTACTGACCCGCAGAAAAAAGTTAACGTAATTTATGACGCGTGGTAAACGCTATATAAAAAATAAAAATAAACTATGCCAGAAGCCCTACTGTGTGCCCAATCAGCAGTTTTTGACCACATATGGGGTATTGCCGTACTCAGGAGAAATTGCTTTACAAATGTTGGCGTGTTTTTTCTCATTTTATTTGTTGAGAAAATGAAAACATTTTACCTAAATCTACGTCTTATTGGAAAAAAAATATTTTTATTTTCACTGCTCAATTCTAATAAAATCTATGAAACACCTGTGGGTTCAAAATGCTCACTACATCCCTAGATTAATTCCTAGTGGGGTGTAGTTTCCAAAATGGGGTATTTTTGGGGTGTATCTTTTGTTTTGGCACCCCAAGACTTCTTCAAACCTGTGACATGGTGCCTAAAACATTATCTCATAAAAAGAAGGTCCCAAAACCCACTAGGTGCTTCTTTGCTTCTGAGACCTGTGCTTCTGTCCATTGGCACACTAGGGCCACAAGTGGGATATTTCTAAAAACTGCAGAATTTGTGACATAAATATTGAGTTTCGCTTCTCTTGTAAAGCCTTTTGTGTTACAGAAAAAAGGAATTAAAAATGAATTTCTGCAAAAAAAAATGTAAATTTCGACTACTTTGCTTTAATTCTTGTGAAACGCCTTAGGGTTAAGAAACTTTCTAAATGCTGTTTTGAATACTTTGAGGTGTGCAGTTTTTCAAATGGGGGTGATTTATATGGGATTTGTAATATATAGGGATCTCAAAACCACTTCAGAACTGAATTGGTCCATGAAAAAATAGCCTTTTGAAATTTTCTTGAAAATGTGAGAAATTGCTGCTAAAGTTCTAAGCCTTGTAACATCCTAGAAAAATAAAAGGATGTACAAAAATCGATGCCAATCTAAAAAAGACATGTGGGAAATGTTAATTAGCATTTATTTTGAGTGGTATTACTATCGGTTTTACAAGCAGATACATTTAAATATAGAAAAATGCAAATTTTTGCAGTTTTTCACTAAATTGTGGTGTTTTTTCATAATAAAATACCGAATGTATCAATAAAATTTTACCACTAACTTAAAGTATAATGTGTCATGAGAAAACAGTCTCAGAATCGCTTGGATAGGTAAAAGCATTCCAAAGTTATTACCACATTAAGTGAAACATGTCAGATTTTAAAATTGAGGCTGCGCCCTGAATGTGCAAACTAGTCCATGTCCTTAAGGGGTTAATATAGATGCAGCTCTCTGGCTTGGCTCCACTCTCCCATGGGCCCCTGTGCAGCTGAACTGGCTGCACAGGTGGTATGACCGCCCCTAACCAGTTCCAGATTTTTCTATATCATAACGCATGATGGTTGATTGGAATCCAACATCCGATTTGCCTCCAACGCAGCTAGCATGTCCTCTTCTGATGTCATAAATTGTATCATTTGAATATTTTTATTTGTCGTTTTTTTAATACCCCAACCTTTTAATTAACTAACTTGGATCAGACGTGGATCGGGGACTGCAAAACCCTGTCACTTACATCTCCTTGTAATTTTTTAATACTGATCTGGGCTTTCTTTCCATTCCAGATTATTTCCCCAAAGATATAATTTATAGAATTAAATTTTTAGGAATTTAATAAAAAATAGGACTAATAAGCATGATATATATGGCAGCTTGAGAGCAAAATAGACTTCACTAAAGCTACATAAAAACTCAAAGGGAGTAGAATGTGTCTTTATGCATCCATGCCTTCATTAAGAATGCAGATGTCAATGAAGGCTAACAGATACATAGGGTCTGGGTTTATTGTAGAATAGCACTATCCACCTCCTAAGGCTTGGTCCAAAACAATACTTCACGAAGACCCGATTGAGGAAACCCCATTTGATACAACCGAATGCTCTTGACCCATCGAGTGTCCGCTGGCCCCCTTAAAGGTTCAGAAATCTAGAAGAATTCATAGTTGTAGACCTGGTATTTTTGAATAATAATTTCCAAATTAACCTTAGAAAATCTGTGTAGCCAGGAATTTAATATCCACATTAATCAAAGTAATTTTATAAGACTCAACTTTAGCAGCATTTTTACCTTGTTTTAAAATAACTACAATTGATGTCTTATACTTTGATTCAGGTAGAATGCCATTCACAAATGCGTTGTTAAAAACCTGCAGAATGGTAAGGACATAATGTATCTAAATACTACTTATATACCTCGGCTGGTAGTCCATCTACCCCCAGAGACTTTAGACCTTCTAGACTTTCTACCTTTAATGACCGACCTTATTTTCTCCAAAGTGACTGGGGTCTCAAGCAATGTGGCAATTTCTCTTGACAGACAGGGAAGATCAACCCCCTCCAGAAAACGTCTTATCCAACCCCCCCCCACCACCCCCCCAGTGAATTTCTGTTGAGTTTCATACAGTTTTTGATAATATAAGAAAAGCATATTCTTCAAATCAGCAATAATTCTCCCTTGAAAACAAAGAGGTGATAAAAGAAGAATCTTTCCTTCCTGACATATTGTTTGCTGACCACCCATTACATATTTAGGATTTTAAAAAAGATTTTTATTTTGGGCCTTTACTAATAACGATTTATGCTGTTAATCTCTATTCTCTTATTTGGAATTTGTGATAAATCTACTCTCTTCCATGTTAAGTGTAGTTATAACCTCGTCCTCATATTGGAATCACAGCCGTCCTCCAGCAGGTGATCACGCGGGAACAGCTTAGCCTTTCATCAGTAAATGTAACTGTTTCTAACAATACTTTACAAATGGAGAGTGTTTCTTTATTATTATTTTTAGGTACAAAATGAAACGCTTCAACTTCAGAACCTGTCTGTCAGATCGATCTTGGAGTTTGCCTATTCCTGAATGTGAAGGTACAGTTCTAAATCATTATCTTTTAATATCGTGCACAAAGGGGTTGTCCGGTTTCAGCAAATTAATGTTATTTTATGTATAATTAAAAGTTATATCATTTTTCAATATACTTTCTGTATTAATTCCTCAGGGTTTTTAAGATCTATCCTTGTTGTTATTCAGTAGGTACATTCATTATTTACTTCCAGTTGATACAATTACGTCCATGGTCATGTGATGGACACACAGGTGCACAGCTCGTGACAGTATGTGTTTTTTTAGAGCTGTGTATTCCAACGATCCCAGCACCTGTGTGTTCATCCCATGATTATGGACATAATCTTATCCACTGGAAGTAAATAATGAAAGTTTCTACTGAATGACTGCAAGCCGTGATCTTGAAAACTGTTTAGTAGAAATAACAAAAAGTATATTGGAAAATCGTATATAACTTTAATTATACAAAAAATAACATTAATGTGCTGTAACCAGACAGGCCCTTTAAAGAATATGCCCATCTTTTAAAACACTGTTGTTTTTTGGTTCAACATTCTGATATATATATATATATTTTATAAGTGTTAGAGGTCTGAATTAAGTGATACAGTTCTGGCTGGAACAAATAAAATGGAAAGCGCACCATAGTGCAAAGTGTATAAAACAATGGATAACAATGATCCTCTAAACGGACGGAGCCGCATTTACCAAATCGAGTCGTGCAATGAGCAGGCACAACTCTGGGATGCACGTTTTGTGTAACGCCAGTCCTCCAATTAGCATGGTTGCTGCTCCACCTGCAGACCGCGTGTCTGAGACCAAATTGAAAAATCCAACGAAAAAAGCAGGATAAAACGGGCACCACCAGAGGGTTAAAAAAGAGTGGAGGGATCATAATATTATAAAAGAGCATTTATTCCTTGTACAACGCATTTCAAAGACGTTCTCACCTTTTCATCAGGTACAAACAGGTGTTATCACAATACCAGAATTTAAACAAAAATCCAACCCACTTTCCTGTTAAAACAATGGATGTGATCTTATTTCAAATTTTACATTTTCAATATTATACTTGTCACCTGTGTGGGAGGAAAATTCGCTAACCAGGTGTATAATTGGTTAACCCAATTTTAGATATAATATATATTTTTTTATCTTTTAAGAATAGTCTTGTTGGAATAGGTTTCGCCTACAGTTACAAATGCAACCTATGTTGAATTTTAGTCTTTTTAGTTTGATTCGTTTTCTCTGTGACATCATCATGTCACTTTCGTTATTTCGCCAGGAATATGGGTTGGGTTACTGTTTAAATTCTGGTATTGTGATAACACCAGTATGTACCTGATGAAAAGGTCAGAACGACTTTGAAACACATTGTACGTGGAATAAATGCTCTTTTATGACCTTATGATCCCTCCGCTCTTTTTAACCCATTGGTGTCGCCTGTTTTATCCTGGTTTTTTTTCTCCTTTTTTCGTTTGACAGTTTTCGCTAAGGGAGTTTAGCAACATGTATGCAGTAAGTTCATAAGCGCCCACTATTGGTGGCTCCAGGTAGCCAGAATGTTATTATTATGTCTATGAATGGTATATGGAACCCTATATTAGAAAAATGGACCTCTAATGCTTATGAAGATATATAAAAATAATTGGTCAGCTCTGAATTTTTGACCTATTAAGATTAAAAAAACAAAATAGTGTTCAAGGGTGGACAATCATTTTAAGGAAAAGGGATATATAAAAAGCTAGTGATTTACTAATTTTAACAAATGATTTATTTATTAACCCCTTCCCGCTCCTGGACGTACTATTACGTCATGGCAGCTGTATCGTTCGCGCTCCATGACGGAATAGTACGTCTCGGGAGTAACGGCCGTTTCGGCCGTCCTCCAGACACATACAGGAGCTGTGACAGCTGCTGTCTTGATCAGCAGCTGTCACAGCTCCTACAGCGGGGACCGATCGCTGTGTCCCCGCTGATTAACCCCTTAAAAGCCGCGTTCTATAGAGATCGCAGCTTTTTAGGGATTAAGCTGCCATGGTGACTATGGCAACCGGACACCAAACAATGGCGTCCGGCTATGCCATAGACGGAAGCCTAGTGGGTCCTGACAACGTCAGGACCCACTATGCTTGCTGTCAGTGAGTAGCTGACAGTTCTAATACACTGCACTACGCATGTAGTGCAGTGTATTAGAATTGCGATCAGGGCCTCCTGCCCTCAAGTCCCCTAGTGGGACAAAGTAATACAGTAAAAAAAAAGTTAAAAGAAGTTGTGTAAAAATAAGAAAATAAAAGTTTTAAAAGTATTAAAAGTAAAAATCCCCCTTTTTCCCTTATCAGTCCTTTATTATTAATAAAAATATATAAACAAACAAATAAACTATACATAATTGGTATCGCTGCGTCCGTAACGGCCTGAACTACAAAATTATTTCGTTATTTATCCCGCACGGTGAACGCCGTAAAGGAAAATAATAATAAACAGAAACACAATCACAATTGTTTGGTCACTTCACCTCCCAAAAAATGGAATAAAAAGAGATCAAAAAGTCGCATTTACCGAAAAATGGTACTGATCGAAACTACAGTTCGTTACGCAAAAAATAAGTCCTCGCACGGCTTTATTGATTGAAAAATAAAAACGTTATGGCTCTTAGAATAAGGTAACACAAAAAGTAAATGATTGTTTACAAAACGTATTTTATTGTGCAAACGCCATAAGACATAAAAAAAACTATAAACATCTGGTATCGCCGTAATCGTATCGCCCCGCAGAATAAAGTGAATATGTCATTTATAGCGCACGGTAGAATTGCTGTTTATTAGTCACCACGCCACCTAAAAATAGAATAAAAACTGATCAAAAAGCCGCATGCACCCCAAGAAAACTACAATGCATTCCTCAAGGGGTGTAGTTTCCAAATTGGGGTCACTTTTGGAGGGTTCCCGATGTTTTGGCACCACAAGACCTCTTCAAACCGGACATGGTGCCTAATAAAAAAGAGGCTTCAAAATCCACTAGGTGCTCCTTTGCTTCGGAGGCCAGTGCTTCAGTCCATTACCGCACTAGGGCCACATGTGGGATATTTCTCAAAACGGCAGAATCTGGGCAATACGTATTAAGTTGTGTTTCTCTGATAAATCCTTTTGTGTTATAAAAAAATGGTATAAAGAGGATTTTCTGACAAAAAAAAATATGTAAATTTCACCTCTACTTTGCTCTAAATTTCTGTGAAACACCTAAAGGGTTCATAAACTTTCTAAATGCTGTTATGAATACTTAGAGGGGTCTAGTTTCTAAAATGGCGTATTTGATAGGGGTTTCTAATATATGGGCCCCTCAAAGCAACTTCAGAACTGAACTGGAACCTAAAAAAATAAATAAATGAGGCAATACTTCGCTTCTTACATTATACTGATAATGAGCCGTGCCCACCCCGAGCTGACCCCAGTTTTGACAGTTTGTATAAACGGAGACCCCTATTAGACCGTTCCAGTGCCCGGTTTTCCCAAGCATTCACCCCCGAGAAGTGTATTTCTATTGATGAGTCCCTGGTACATTTTAAAGGGAGGGTTCAATTCCGCGAGTACCTGCCGGGTAAGAGGGCAAGGTATGGCGTGAAGATGTATAAGCTGTGCGAGAGGGCCTCAGGGTATACCTACAGGTTTAGGCTATATGAAGGAAAGGCCACCCCCAAACCAGACTGCATCCTGGACTACAATAGGTACATGGGAGGGATGGACTTGTAAGATCAAATCCTGAAGCCCTACAGCGCCATGCGGTGTGGTATAAGAAGCTGGCCGGGCACATCATACAGATGGCATTGTACAATGCGTACGTGCTACGTCGATGTGCAGGCCAGACGGGAACTTTCCTGGAATTTCAAGAGGTGATTATCAAGAAACTAATCTTTAGGGACCAAGAAGGCGGGGCACCTAGTACTTCTGGAAGCGGGGCCACACGCATCGTACCAAGGTGGCAACACTTTCCAGGAGAAGTTCCCCAAACTGGCAAGAAGGGAAAAAGTCAAAAGAGGTGCAAAGTCTGCTATAAGGGATGACACAATATATCAATGTGACACGTGTCCCGAATAACCCGAGCTCTGTATGAAAGTCAGTTTTAAAATTTATCATACATCCCTTGGTTTATAATTTACCCCAATTTTACTTACCCTGATGCACAGCTTATCCCCCCTCGTCTTTCCCCTCTGAGCCCTGCTGTGTGTCCAGGCAGCTGATAACAGCCACATGTAGGGTATTGCCATACCCGGGAGAACCCACATTACAGTTTATGGGGTGTAGGTCTCTGGTCAAAATGCTCACTACACCTCTAGATGAATGCCTTAAGGGTGTAGTTATTAAAATGGGGTCACTTCTTGCGGGTTTCAACTGTACTGGTACCTCAGGTGCTTCTGCATACATGACTTCGCACTAGAAAATCCCCAGTAGGCCAAATGGTGGTCCTTTCCTTCTGAGCCCTCCCATGGGCCCAAACGGCAGTTTATCACAACAAATGGGGTATTGCGGCACTCAGAACAAATTGGGCAACAGAATGGGGTATTTTGTTTCTTGTGAAAATAAGAAATTTTCAGCCAAAACTATATATTATTTGAAAAAAATAATTTTGTTTTCATTCCCAGCCCAATTCAAATAAGTTCTGTGAAGAAACTATGGGGTCTAAAAGGTCACATTACCCATAAATGAATTCCTTGAGGGGTATAGTTTCCAAAATGTGGTCACTTCTGATGGGTTTCCGTTGCTTTGATACCTCTGGGGCTCTGCAAATGCGACATGGCACCCGAAAACCAAACCAGCAAAATCTGTACTCCAAAGAACACACAGCGCTACTTCCCTTCTGAGGCCTCCCATGGGCCCAAACGGCAGTTTATTGCCACAAATAGGGTATTGCTGCACTCAGGAGAAATTGGGCAACAAAATTGAGTATTTTGTTCCCTGTGAAAATAAGACATTTTGATAAAAAATTACATCTTATTGGAAAAAATGTCATTTTTTTAATGTCACAGCCCAATTGAAATAGGTGCTGTGAAAAAACTGTGTGGTCAAAATGCTAACAACAACCATAAATGAATTCCTTGAGGGGTGTAGTTTCCAAAATGGGGTCACTTTTGGTGGGTTTCCATTGCTTTGATACCTCTGAGGCTCTGCAAATGCGACATGGCACCCGAAAACCAATCCAGCAAAATCTGGACTCCAACAAACATATAGTGCTCCTTTCCTTCTGAGCCCTCCCATGGGCCCAAACGGCAGTTTATCACCACAAATGGGGTATTGCCACACTAAGGACAAATTGGGCAACAAAATGGGGTATTTTTTTCCCTGTGAAAATAAGAAATTTTGATCACAAATGACATTTTATTGGAAAAAATGACATTTTTTTCATTTCACAGCCCAATTCAAATACGTGCTGTGAAAAAACTGTGCGGTCAAAATGGTAACAACAACCATAAATGAATTCCTTGAGGGGTGTAGTTTCCAAAATTGGGTCACTATTGGGGGATTCCTACTGTTTTGGCACCTCAACACCTCTTCAAACCTGGCATGCTGCCTAAAATATATTCTAATAAAAAAAGAGGACTTAAAATGCACTAGGTGCTTCTTTGCTTCTAGGGCTGGTGTTTTAGTCCACGAGTGCAGTAGGGCCACATGTGGGACATTTCTAAAAACTGCAGAATCTGGACAATACATATTTAGTAGTGTTTCTCTGGTAAAACCTTCTGTGTTACAGAAAAAATATGAATAAAATTGAAATTCAGCAAGAAAAATTAAATTTGCAAATTTCACCTCCACTTTGCTTTAATTCCTGTGAAATGCCTGAAGGGTTAAAAAAAACTTTCTAAATGCTGTTTTGAATACTTTGAGGGGTCTAGTTTTTAAAATGGGGTGTTTTATCAGGGTTTCTAATACATAGGCCCCACAAAGCCACTTCAGAACTCAAGAGGTACCTTAAAAAAAAGGCTTTTGAAATTTTCTTAAAAATATGAGAAATTGCTGTTTAGGTTCTAAGCCTTGTAACGTCCAAGAAAAATAAAATAATGTTCAAAAAACGATGCCAATCTAAAGTAGACATATGGGAAATGTGAACTAGTAACTATTTTGGGTGGTATAACCATCTGTTTTACAAGCAGATGCATTTCAATTCTGAAAAATGCAATTTTTTCAACATTTTCTCTAAATTTTGGAATTTTTCACCAATAAACACTGAATATATCGACCAAATTTTACCACGAACATGAAGCCCAATGTGTCTCTAGAAAACAATCTCAGAATCGCTTGGGTAGGTTTAAGCATTCCGACGTTATTACCACATAAAGTGAAATATGTCAGATTTGAAAAATGGGCTCTGAGCCTTAAAGGAACAGTGTCATCACAAATTATTTTTTTATATGTTAAAGATGTTAGTGCTTTATTAAAAACGTTTATATTCATTTGTGTGTTTGTGTTTTACTTTTTCTTATTTTTACACTTTTTCTTCCCTATGGGGGCTGCCATTTTTTGTTCCATTTCTGTCTGTGTCGATTAACGACACATACAGACATGGAATACGGCAGCCACAGTCCCATAGGGACTGCGAACGGCTCCCGTCCCATTGACTTCAGTGTACGGCGTCTGTGTGGGAACTGCGCATGCGCCGCTCCCACACAGTCCAATTCGAAATTGGCGCCGTCCTGCGCCATTTTCCTGTGGACCGGAAGTCGCGGCCGGACAGTAATATTACTACTTCCGGTCGCGGCTTCCGGATTTGTGCACTTGGACCAGCGGCAGCAAACGGAGCGGACGGGCCGGAGGGAGCCGCGGCGGCAGGAGCAGGTAAGAGATTTCAATGTATGTTCTTGTTTGTGTGTGTTTACTACTGTATGTAAACCTACTACGCTGTGTGTTAGCTCAAAAAATGGCGACACACAGCGTAGGAGGTTACACCGTTCAAACCCCTCGTTTATCCCGGCACTAGCCAGGATAAAGGAGGGGGGGATGCTGAGAGCTCACTAGAGCGAGGGCTTTTAACCCATTGTTGCAATGCTGCAATTTTGGGAATAGCTCCATCTAGTTACCAAAAATGGGTAGTATTATAAATTAGAATTAATTTATAATATTTCCTGACTATTTCCTGACTCGTGAAAAAAATAAAAAAAATTTGAACCATGTTTAATCACCCACACACTAAATGTTTAATTTTTAAAAAAAAAACATGTTTTTCTGGCAACACATTCCCTTTAAGGCCAAAACTAGGCTGCGTCCTTAAGGGGTTAATAACTGATGCCAAAAAGATTTGAATATGAACAACAATAGTGCAGTAGAAGGACTTGGAAGGACTAATATAATTTAATAATCAAAACTTATACTGTACCGGTGTGTGTGACACACATGCAAACAATAGTCTTAAAAAGAATTGGAATGTCTAAGTAACTTTAGTTCCTGCTTCCATGAAGTGACCTCACACTATTCAACTGTATAAAATTACTTTGCAGGAATGAGGGTCTAGAATTTATTGTTCATAAATCTCACTTTATATCGTATAAGGAGAGGGAGAGAGCTCCATGCTGCCATGACCTTGCCTGTGTCTCTTATAATGGAGCTCTTTACATTAATTATTTGAGAAACTTTTATAATTCCCTTCAGATGTCCGAGCCAGTATGACACAGCACACATCTTTATTAATTACATTTTATGTTTACTGTGTTTTTGTGTTTGTCACAAGGATTTTCTAGGGTGCAGTAACTTTTTGGTGTCCCTCCTGGGTGTCTAGGGGTGTGTGTGACCAATAGGTTCTTCATGCCCTGCAACCCGGCTCCCACTTCTGGAGTAGCCAAATTTAGACTTCAAGCTCTGTGGGATATTTGGGTGGCAGCCTAGACAGATGCTGAAACAAAGATAGACCACCTTCCCTAAGCCACTTGTCCATTACCCTTACAGTGCCTTTTAGCTCAGATTTGGAAATAGGATAAGGGACATTGACTTTTTTTGTGTGGCACACTGAATTTATGGGTGGAAGAAAGCATGCATTTTAAGGTTTCAAAAGAAAGAGCAAATTCCCAGAGAAGTTAGTCGTCAGCAGCAGGGGCGTAACTAGGAAAGACTGGGCCCCATAGCAAACTTTTGACTGGGGCCCCACCTCCCCTGGGTGTCACACAACCCCCCCCCCCCCCTTGTAGATAGTGCCTTTTTTACTGCTCCCCCCCCCTGTAGATAATGCCATACAGCCCCCCCTGTAGACTGTATGGCATTATCTACAGAGGGGGACTGTATGGCGTTATCTACAGAGGGGGACTGTATGGCGTTATCTACAGGGGGACTGTGTGGCGTTATCTACAGGGGGGACTGTGTGGCGTTATCTTTAGAGGAGGACTGTGTGGCGTTATCTACAGAGGGGGACTGTATGGCGTTATCTACAGAGGGGGACTGTATGGCGTTATCTACAGAGGGGGACTGTGTGTCGTTATCTACAGAGGGGGACTGTGTGGCGTTATCTACAGGGGGACTGTGTGGCGTTATCTACAGGGGGGACTGTGTGGCGTTATCTACAGGGGGGACTGTGTGGCGTTATTTACAGGGGGGACTGTGTGGCGTTATCTACAGGGGGGACTGTGTGGCGTTATCTACAGGGGGGACTGTGTGGCGTTATTTACAGGGGGGACTGTGTGGCGTTATCTACAGGGGGGATTGTGTGGCGTTATCTACAGTGGGGCTGTGTGGCGTTATCTACAGGGGGGACTGTATGGCGTTATCTACAGGGGGACTGTACGGCGTTATCTACAGGGGGACTGTATGGCGTTATCTACAGGGGGACTGTATGGCGTTATCTACAGAGTGTGGCGTTATCTTTAGAGGAGGACTGTGTGGCGTTATCTACAGAGGGGGACTGTATGGCGTTATCTACAGAGGGGGACTGTATGGCGTTATCTACAGAGGGGGACTGTATGGCGTTATCTACAGAGGGGGACTGTATGGCGTTATCTACAGAGGGGGACTGTATGGCGTTATCTACAGGGGGACTGTGTGGTGTTATCTACGGGGGGACTGTGTGGCGTTATCTACAGGGGGGACTGTGTGGCGTTATCTACAGAGGGGGACTGTGTGGCGTTATCTACAGAGGGGGACTGTGTGGCGTTATCTACAGGGGGACTGTGTGGCGCTATCTACAGGGGGGACTGTGTGGCGTTATCTACAGGGGGGACTGTGTGGCGTTATTTACAGGGGGGACTGTGTGGCGTTATCTACAGGGGGGACTGTGTGGCGTTATCTACAGGGGGGACTGTGTGGCGTTATTTACAGGGGGGACTGTGTGGCGTTATCTACAGGGGGGACTGTATGGCGTTATCTACAGGGGGACTGTACGGCGTTATCTACAGGGGGACTGTATGGCGTTATCTACAGGGGGACTGTATGGCGTTATCTACAGAGGGGGCTGTATGGCGCTAACGCCATATAGCCCCCCTGTAGAGAACGCCATACAGCCCCCCCTGTAGGGAACGCCATACAGCCCCCCCTGTAGGGAACGCCATACAGCCCCCCCCCCTGTAGGGAACGCCATACAGCGCCCCCCCTGCAGGGAATGCCATACAGCGCCCCCCTGCAGAGAACGCCATACAGTGCCCCCCACCTGCAGGGAACGCCATACAGCGCCCCCCCTGTAGGGAACGCCATACAGCGCCTCCCCCTGCAGGGAACGCCATACAGCGACCCCCCCGCAGGGAACGCCATACAGCGCCCCCCTTTAGGGAACGCCATACAGCGCCCCCCCCTGCAGGGAACTCCATACAGTGCCCCCCCTGCAGGGAATGCCATACAGCGCCCCCCCCCTGCAGGGACCGCCATACAGCGGCCCCCCCTGCAGGGTACGCAATACAGCGCCCCCCCCTGCAGGGAACGCCATACAGTGCCCCCCCCTGCAGGGAACGTCACACAGCGCCCCCCCTGCAGGGAACGCTATACATCGCCCCCCTGCAGGGAACACCATACAGCGCCCCCCCTGTAGGGAACGCCATACTGCCCCCCCCAAAAAAATGCGACCTACAGTGTGTCCTACAAATAACATGCATCCCCTATCCACAGGATAGGGGATACATGTGTGATCGCTGGCAGCGATAGGGAGAACGGGGGACTGAAAGTCCCCTGACGTTCTCCATGACTAACCTCTGACTTCCGGCGTCTGTGTCGGCAGCTCAATAAAAATGAAAGGAGTGCTGGTCACGCATGCGCACAAGCTCCATTCATTTCTACGGAGCTGCCGACACAGACCCCGGAAGTCCGAGGTTTGTGATGGAGAACTTCAGGGGACTTTCAGTCCCCCGTTCTCCCTATCGCTGCCAGCGATCACACATGTATCCCCTATCCTGTGGATAGGGGATACATGTCTTTTGTTTAATGGCAGAGCGGGGAGATACCTCCCTGCTCTGCCGTAGTGTTCAGTGGCGTCCCGCTGTAGCAGCCATAGCAGCTGCTAGCGGAGCCTGCGGCCATGGTGGGGGCCCGTGCCGGCGGGCGACACGGGCCCCCTCATGCCGCGGGCCCCGTACGGCTGCTACGGCGGTAGTTACGCCACTGGTCACCAGAATGTCTGGTTGCGGCTTCTCCTTTTCTCTATATACAATAAACATGTACATATAAACAAGAGGATAAGGAGTCATGCTCTATTTAATTGTAGAAAATCTAAATTTTATTAGTAGAAAGAAAATGGTAAAAAGTTAAAATATGCAGGAGATCCAAACACAAATAACTGTATGTAGGCTACACAAAAATAGTATTAAAACAACACCACCTGCTGAAGACATAGATATGCAATCACAGATGTGATATTAGTACAATGGATACATATTATAGATGCACAGCATACAAGTAAAACCAGTGTGTTGTCCCAAAAAGGGTTTGTAACAATGCAAAATGGTAATTGCATTCAGAAAGGGATAGAGGTAAATACAAATAGAAAAGAGGTATAAGGTGAAAACACCTGTGACTATAAGGGTATATAGGGAGCAATTAATACTCCTGAAAGGTAGGAAGAGATCTAAGAATAAAGATATACAATCAATACCTTACTCATTGGTGTGGTGAAGGTGTGCCTAGAAAGCGCCCCAACGCGCGTTTCGCCTAAGTAGCTTTATTAAGGTGTACATGTGCCAGGTTTAAATGCCAAATGTGCAGTGTCAGGTGATAGTTTCCAGACCAATAAGAAACCCTGTCTACGGCGCATGCCCGTGACCCATAGTCATGCAGGAACAACATCCCAGTCATGAGGCACCATCGCGCATGCTTAGCTCCCGGACGTCACGGGTAAAGCAGCGCATGCGCGAATCGGCAAAGTGTACAAACATGTACACTTTGCCGATTCAAGTGTGAATATTTATGGTGGAATCTGTGGAGATAGTTGTCTTTTATCATAAGTGTATGGGCAGCATAAAGATGAGCTTTATCGCCTAGCCAAACTTAAAAAGAACCTTTCACTTCCTGAGAAACCTAATGCAGTTATAGGAAACCAAAATATAAAACCATTCCCTAATATATATAGTTAGGAAAATGAAAGAAAAGCCTCTATAATTTAGTGATAAAGGCTCTGGTCCTTTAAGAGCTGAGACGACTTTAGTTGACGTCATCTCTCCACATGCAGCAGTGAATTGTCCACATCCTGCTTCTGAGCCTAGAAGTCCACTTTGAGGGGGAAAACATGTACATAGTGAAGATCTCTGATGCTACCTTAAAGTAAATGGAGTCTGGGTAATCTGAAGAGTCTCTCACTAGTAGCAGCAGAAGTACAAGTAAGGTAAATCCTGTCACAGCTTCTCTTCCACTTTCCTATTCAATGTATGACTGCTACTGGTTCTGTGTGTATGTAGTGAGAGTCTCAGATGAATCCTTCACAAGCAACTGTCTCATCCTCTTCAAACTGATTATGATCATGTGCATATGGTTCAACTGCAATAAGACTAGTCACTTACTAATGTACAGTCTGTAGCTGAAATACCACTGTAAGCCAGCCTCAAATGCACTCACATGACCATGCCTCTGGTGTTTTTCTCCTGGTTGTGTGACATGTTCTATTCTGAACACGTGATTATCTCCCCTCCCTCCCCTCCCTGTAATACTAGATGATGCCTCCTATCTTCATGGCTCCCTGCTCTCCAACTTTCTCCCTTTCTCTAGAAGGCAGCAGAACAGTGACTCAGTTGCAGACAGTGAGTAATTAGCACTGCATTACACCTTGCAACAGAGGGGAAAACAGGCAGCTGTAATTAGAGGTAATATGCGCAAGAGAGGGGAGGAATCACAGGAACTCTAGTTTTTTACGTGGTAATTCCACCCACAGCAAGCCCTGCCAGCATCCAGGTGTAGGATTCAAATTTTTAACAACAGGTTCTCTGTTTTGCCGACAAAGACATACACGCCGGGGGGGGGGGGGGTCACGGTGTTTCGCGGTGCATCATGCCATGGTAAATTATTGTAATAATCAAATAAAACAATTACAATATTCCATATACACCCTAGAAGTGGTCCATTGGAGTGGACTAAATAAAGAAATTCCCTGTCCAGGATGTTTAAGTGGATTTCCTCACTATGTATATAATTACATAAGCGTACATACCTACCTACCCACAATCATTATATTAAACTCACCCATTACGTATAGACCTATATGCGCACATTCAATATCCTAAGCGTGCTCAGCCCATTTAGTTAGGCTGTGCATTGTGAGAGGGATTGAGGACAGTGCGGCGTCCGCAGTAAGCCACGACAAATCTCCCGGTTAATGCACAGATACGGTGCCAGAACCAAGCTCAGTACATAAATACAACACCACAACAAAGCTCAGTACATAAATACAACACCAGTACCAAGCTCAGTACATAAATAAAGCTCCAAAACCAAGCTCAGTACATATATACAGTGCCAGAACAAAGCACAGTGCTTAAATATAGCACCAGAACAAAGCTGAGTACATATATATAGTGCCAGAACAAAGCTCAGTACTTAAATACAGCGCCAGAGCTAGACTCACTACATACATACCATACCAGAACCAAGCTAAGTGCATAAATACAGCACCAGAACAAAGCTCAGTACATAAATACAGCACCAGAACCAAGGTCATTACATATATACAGCATCAGAACTAAGCTCAGTACATATATACAGCACCAGAACGAAGCTCAATACATATATACAGCACCAAAGAGAAGCTCAGTACATTAATGCAACTCCAGAACCAAGCTCAGCATATAAATACAGCACCAAAACCAAGGTCAAAACATGTATATATGTTTTGAGTTTGGTTGTTATGATGTATGTACTAAGTTTGGTTTTGGTGCTTTATTTATGTACTGAACTTTGTTCTGGTGCTGTATTTATGTACTGAGCTTGGTTCTGGTGCTGTGTTTATATGCTGAGCTTGGTTCTAGAGTTGCATATATGTACTGAGCTTCTATTTGGTGCTGTATATACAGTGAAGGAAATAAGTATTTGATCCCTTGCTGATTTTGTAGGTTTGCCCACTGTCAAAGACATGAACAGTCTAGAATTTTTAGGCTAGGTTAATTTTACCAGTGAGAGATAGATTATATTAAAAAAAAACTGAAAATCACATTGTCAAAATTATATATATTTATTTGCATTGTGCACAGAGAAATAAGTATTTGATCCCTTTGGCAAACAAGACTTAATACTTGGTGGCAAAACCCTTGTTGGCAAGCACAGCAGTCAGACGTTTTTTGTAGTTGATGATGAGGTTTGCACACATGTTAGATGGAATTTTGGCCCACTCCTCTTTGCAGATCATCTGTAAATCATTAAGATTTCGAGGCTGTCACTTGGCAACTCGGATCTTCAGCTCCCTCCATAAGTTTTCGATGGGATTAAGATCTGGAGACTGGCTAGGCCACTCCATGACCTTAATGTGCTTCTTTTTGAGCCACTCCTTTGTTGCCTTGGCTGTATGTTTCGGGTCATTGTCGTGCTGGAAGACCCAGCCACGAGCCATTTTTAATGTCCTGTGCCCTTAGCAGAGAAACACCCCCAAAACCTAATGTTTCCACCTCCATGCTTGACAGTGGGGACGGTGTTCTTTGGGTCATAGGCAGCATTTCTCTTCCTCCAAACACGGCGAGTTGAATTAATGCCAAAAAGCTAAATTTTAGTCTCATTTGACCACAGCACCTTCTCCCAATCACTCTCAGAATCATCCAGATGTTCATTTGCAAACTTCAGACGTGCCTGTACATGTGCCTTCATGAGCAGGGGGACCTTGCGGGCACTGCAGGATTTTAATCCATTACGGCGTAATGTGTTACGAATGGTTTTCTTGGTGACTGTGGCCCAGCTGCCTTGAGATCATTAACAAGTTCCCCCTGTGTAGTTTTCGGCTGAGCTCTCACCTTCCTCAGGATCAAGGATACCCCACGAGGTGAGATTTTGCATGGAGCCCCAGATCGATGTCGATTGACAGTCATTTTGTATGTCTTCCATTTTCTTACTATTGCACCAACAGTTGTCTCCTTCTCACCCAGCGTCTTACTTATGGTTTTGTAGCCCATTCCAGCCTTGTGCAGTCTATGATCTTGTCCCTGACATCCTTAGAAAGCTCTTTGGTCTTGCCCATGTTGTAGAGGTTAGAGTCAGACTGATTAATTGAGTCTGTGGACAGGAGTCTTTTATACAGGTGACCATTTAAGACAGCTGTCTTTAATGCAGGCACCAAGTTAATTTGGAGCGTGTAACTGGTCTGGAGGAGGCTGAACTCTTAATGGTTGGTAGGGGATCAAATACTTATTTCTCTGTGCACAATGCAAATACATATATATAATTTTGACTATGTGATTTTCAGTTTTGTTTTTTTTTGTTTTTTTTAATATAATCTATCTCTCACTGGTAAAATTAACCTAGCCTAAAAATTCTAAACTGTTCATGTCTTTGACAGTGGGCAAACTTACAAAATCAGCAAGGGATCAAATACTTATTTCCTTCACTGTATGTAGTGAGCTTCTCTTTGGTGCTGTATATATGTATTGAGCTTGGTTGTTATGATGTATATAACTCCAAGCTCAGTACTTAAATACAGCACCAAAATCAAGCTCAGTACATATATACAGTACCAAAATCAAGCTCAGTACATATATACAACACAAGCACAAATACAGCTCAGTATAGCGATCATTTGCAAATTCAGTTTAACCCCTGCCATATAAGTTTGTATAGCATAAAACTACAGCTCCCATTGTAGCCTGAACAATGGTAATGGTAATGAACAAGTAGTAGTCCAGTAGTCCCCTGTAGATAGGTCCCCCTATATAGTCCCCTGTAGATAGGGCCCATTATATAGCGCCCTGTAGATAGTGCCCCCTGTATCATCCCCTGTAGAGAGGGCCCCTGTATATAGAGCCCCCTACGGAGTCCCCTGTAGATAGTGCCCCCTGTAGATAAGGCTCCTATATAGTTCCCTGTGTATAGGGCTCCCTATATAGTCCCCTTTAGATAGAGTCCCCTATACAGTCCCCTGTAGATAGAGCCCCCTGTATAGTCCCCTGTAGATAGGCCCCCCTGTAGGATCCCCTGTAGATAGGGCCCCCTGTAGAATGCCCTGTAGATAGGGCCCTCTCTATAGTCCCCTGTAGATAGGGCCCCCTATATAGCCCCCTGTAGATAGGCCCCCTATATGGTCCCCTGTAGATAGGGGCCCCCTATATGGTTCCCTGTAGATAGTGCCCCCTGTAGGATCCCCTGTTGATAGGGCCCCCTGTAGATAGGGCCCCCTGTAGAATCCGCTGTAGATATGGCCCCTACATAGTCCCCTGTAGATAGGGCCCCCTATATAGTCCTATGTAGATAGGCCCCCCTATATAGGCCCATGTAGATAGGGCCCCCTATATAGTCCCCTGTACATAGGATCTCAACACTGTAAAATATTTTTTTTTTTTATATGCTTACCTGTCCCCGTTCCTGCACCGTCCTCCAAAGATGCCAGGCCTCATACAGTGGAAAGACGCAGCGGTGTGATGATGTCATCGCGCAATCTGTATAATCGCGACAGCGCCGTATGGCAAGGCATCCTCTGCCTCACCAGGGCAGCGCTAGCCAAATCAATTGTATCCGCGTCCTAAGGACACAGTTACAATTGATTGCAGTGGACCAGTTCCGAATTCCCGCGTCTTCGAACCGGCTGTAATTTTAACAACTGGTTCAGGAGAACCGGGGTGAACCAACCGCATCCCACCCCTGCCAGCATCTATGGTGATTACATCTGGTAAGCATTCAGACACATATAGGTACTTTTCTATATTTTTCATAAGCTTGGATAGCCCCTTTAACCTTTCACGAGAAGCTGTCTCCTCTTGCAGATTAACACTTTACAAGCAGTTGGTGTCGTCCTCTAGCACAGCGGTCCCCAACCTTTTTTTAACCAAGGACCAAGGACCAGCGGAGGTGTTTCGGGGTTTAGGGTCAGTTCACACGTTCCGTAAATACTGCGGATTTTCCGCAACGTAATTTGTTGCGGAAAACCCGCAGCATAATGCAGTAGCAGCAAAGTGGATTAGATAGAACAAATCTCATCCACACGCTGCATAAACACTCAGATATTGACAAGCGTTGAAGAGTTTTATTCTGTTTCTTTTTGTGTTTTTGTAAGGACCAATAGGTCCTCTTTAATATTTTAAAAATGTTAGTGGGCATAAGACACTGCAAGCCAATTATTTTACAATGATGTTTGTTTTGTGTAACCTAACTCTTACTATGGCCATTAATGAGCTTTAAATCATTGAGTAAGGGGGCGCATGCTGGAAACTCAAGAGACAGGACGTACCTGCTGTGAGCTCCGCTCCGGCGGCACAGATAAAGCCTTCTCAACGCTGTTTTCAACAGCTCCACTGCAGCCAAACCGTTCAGTAAGGCTCACTATGACCCGGACAAACAGATTTAAGCTAAGGGGACTCTAGCACCTTCCCAAACAATACCGGAGATCTTCCACGCCACGAGGCAATCCATCATGGCCGACCAGGCTGTGGCTTCTACCAGTGAGAGCCCTTCTCTAGTGGGGTCATCCCCGGCCCCCTCGCCTCCAGCAGCAGCGACCCACACTGACACAGACTATTTATTCCGGAATATTGCACAACTGTTCTGAACTGAGCTATCACAAGCTGTGGCAGAATTTTCCCACCAACTACGTGAGGTAGGACAAAGAGTCTCCGACATGGAGACCAGAGCGGATGACATAGCGGCCGACGTAGACTCGTACCGCCGGGACATAGACTCCCATGCTGCTGAATTGGAGGTGTTAGAACTTAAATTGGAAGAAGAGGAGGAAAGTATTCCTTTCATACATTAACCCGTTAGTGACCGCCAATAAGCCTTTTCACGGCGGCCACTAACGGGCTTTATTCTGATGGATACGCATTTTGACTATGCTGCATCAGAATAAAGCTGCGCCGCTGGGAGCAGTTAAAACTCCTTATTCTCAGCTACCGGAGGTAGCTAAGAACTTAGGGCATCGCTACTCGAGAGGGCGGAAAATCCACCCTTTTAACCCCTTAGATGCGGCTCTTAAAAGTGATCGCTGCATCTAAGTGGTTTTGAAGAGAGGGAGGGAGTTCCCTCTCTCACTCCACTGGCACCCTGCTATGAGATCACAGGGTGTCGGTGTCTTTTATGGCAGCCGGGGGCCTAATAAAGGCCCCCAGGTCTGCCTCTAGTGTATGCCTGCTAGTCAACGCCACTTTAAAAATGAAAAGGCAGTATAACACTGCTATGCCAAAGTATTGCAGTGTATTATAAAAGCAATCAGACGATAGTGAAGTCCCCCAGTGGGACTAGTTAAAAGGTAAAAAAAAAGTTTAATAAAGTAATTAATAAATAAGTGAAAAAAAAATGAAAAACACACATTTTCCCCTTACAAAATGTTTCATTAAGAAAAAAAAAACACATTAAAAACGTACACATATTTGGTATCGCAGTGTCAGTAACGACCCCAACTATAAAGCTATTATGTTATTCAACCCGCTCGGCAAACGCTGTAAAAAATAAAATAAAAAAATAATGCCAGAATTGCTGTTTTCTGTTCATCCTGCCTTAAAAAAAATGTAATAAAAAGTGATCAAAAAGTCGCATGTACTCCAAAATGGTACTGATATAAACTACAAGTCGTCCCGCAAAAAAAAAACAGCTGCATCTCCAGAAAAATACAAAAATTATGGCTCTTCAAATATGGACACACAAAAACACATAATTTGGGGGGAAAAAAGTGTTTTTACTGTGTAAAAGTAGTAAAACATAAGAAAACGATATAAATTTGGTATCATCGCAATCAAACGACCTGCTGAATAAAGTTATTAAGTTATTTATTCCACGCGGTAAATGGTTTAAATTAAAGACGCAAAAAAAAAGTGGTGAAATTGCTGGGGTTTTTTTTTTTTACGCCCCAAAAAAAGTTAATAAAAGTTAATCATTAAATGATATGTACCCCAGAATGGTGGTATTAAAAAATACAACTTGTCTCGCAAAAAACAAGTCCTTATACAGCTATGTTGACGCAAAAATAAAAAAGTTATAACTCTTGGAATGTGACGATGGAAAAACTTCAAAAATAGCTTGGTCATCAAGGTTTAAAATAGGCTGGTCATTAAGGGGTTAAGTATAACCGTGATATTATTTGTTTACCGGAATCCCACTTCACGCCCACTTCCCACCCCAAATATTTTCATGCCAGGTATACCAGTTTTTATTCCTCCACCTTCCCATCGAAGTCTCGGGGAGTGGTCACTTTTATTAGGAATACCTTTCCTTTTCAAGTAACTGAAGCTAGACTTGATCCGAAAGGATGGTTTGTGACCTTAATCTGTCTACTGTATGATACTACAATATGTGTTGTTAATTCATATGCTCCAAAGGATGACCCTATTTTGTTTTTTTAATGCCTACATGATGTTTTACTCACACTACAGTACCAACATTTGATTTGGAGTGGGGATTTTAACATTGTATTGAATACCACACTGGATCGCTCCTCGACTACCCCCTACCAACGCCCAAATAATCACTCTGCTCTGCTCACTAAAGTTATGAGCTCTCTATCTATTGCTGATACATGGAGAGAACATAACTGGTAGAGGAGGGGTTATACTTATTTTTCACCAGCCCATCGCCTATATACTCGCATAGATATGATTTTCTCTTCCACTAATTCCCTCCCCTTCCTGGCTTATTCTAGACATGTGATATCTGCCTGGTCTGATCATGACATAGTCCTTGCTGAATTTGATTTCTCAAACAGGGGGACCATGCCCTTCTAATGGAGACTTAATGTTGTCCAATCCTTCTGTTCAGTCACAGATACAGACCGAACTCTATCAATTCTTTATAGATAATGTTACTCCTGATGTTAATTATCATACTGTATGGCTTGTTCATAAATTATTTATAAGGGGTAGGACAATAGCATTAGCTTCTAAGTGTAAAAAAGAACGCTCCCAGGCTCAGACTGCCCTTGAAGCCAAACTTGCCCGCTTAGTGACTGCCAACCAAAGGTGTCCCTCCTTTTATCTTATTTGTGCTATTAAAGATACCAAACTTCAGAATGAAATGTTATTAACCCACAGGACGGAAAAGGCCCTTCGCTGGACGCAATCAAAATACTACAAATGGGCTAATAAACCTGATAAACTTATGGCTCAGCAACACAAGGCTCGACAAAGACTTATCCAGGTTTTCCGTATATAGTCACGCCCGGGTCATACGACCTCTAATCCAGATCGTATCCATGCCGCTTTTACCTCTTTTTACCAATCTCTATATGCTAATCCCAGCTCTAAGACCGCGGTGAGGGACTTTCTTGCTGCTGTTAATCTTCCCCAATTGTCCCAAAATGACCTTGATGCCCTAAACACTGAGATTACTATTAAGGAAATTGAATTCACAATAACAATTTTGATTAGGAAAAGCCCCGGAACCAGATGGGTTCACAACTCTATACTACAAAAAAATGTTCTCAACAGTTAGCTCCCCATATCTTGAACTATTGCAATGATTTAATGAGAGGCCAGCCCATGCCTACTGAATTCCTCTCCGCTATGATAGCAGTTATCCCAAAACCTAAAAAGGATCCCTTGATACCAGGTAACTATAGGCTGATCTCCCTTCTCAACATAGACACCAAAATATTTACTTTGATTCTTGCTCGGCGGTTGAATAGGTTTCTCTCTCAACTAGTTCATAAAGACCAAGTGGATTTTATCCCGGAACAAATAGCCCGTGATAATGTTAGGAAAATACTTCACATCATTCATTCAGTAATACCACTAGCTCCCAAATGGTCCTTCTCTCTCTGGATATTCAGGAGGCATTTCTTGGGAATACCTCTTTAAAGTCTTGGAAAGCATGGGTACAAATGTAGCAAACTTTAACTTGATTCTGATTCTGTTTTTACTTTTTACCAACTGGGCATTGTACAGAGGAGTGTATGAGGCTAACCAATCAGTGACTAATCAGTGTCCTACACTTCTCATTGTTCCAGCCCAGCATGATCCACAGCACAGTGTGATTGTGCAGTGAAAGAAGCTGGGCTGGAACAATAAGTGTATGACACTGATTAGTCACTGATTGGTTAGCCTCATACACTCCTCTGTACAACGCCCAGTTGGTAAAAAGTAAAAACACGCCCAGTTGTCCATTGAGAAACTCATTAGCATAAATCTAAACTAGCTCATAACTTGCTCAAAAATGATCATTTTTCAAAATAAAAACCACTGCTATTATCTACATTACAGCGCCAATCAGATTATGTAGGAGATAGGGCACTTATAATGTGGTGACAGAGCCTCTTTAACCCCTTAATGACCGCCGATACGTCTTTTTACGGCGGTCATTAGTGGGCTTTATTCTAGAGCGCCGCCAAACTACGTCGCTGCTGTAGAATAAAGTAAACAGAGCAGGGAGCCGTGAAATCTCCCTGCTCTCAGCTGCCAGAAGCAGCTGAGGGCTCGGGGCGTCCCTGCTCTGCCGGGTGAGATCGATATTAGTATCGATCTCACCCGTTTAACCCTTCAGATGCGGTGCACAATAGCGAGCACCGCATCTGAATGGTTTTGGAGAGAGGGAGGGAGCTCCCTCTCATCTCACTGACACCCGGCGATAAAATCGCCGAGTGTCTGTGTCTTCTATGGCAGCCGGGGGTCTAATAAAGACCCCCAGGTCTGCCTGCAGCGAATGCCTGCTAGATCATGCCGCAGGCATGACCTAGCAGATGCCTGTCCGTTTTAAACGGACAGGCAGTAATACACTGCAATACAAAAGTATTGCAGTGTATTATAATAGCGATCGGAGGATAGTGAAGTCCCCTAGTGGGACTAGTAAAAAAGTAAAAAAAGTTTAATAAAGTTAATTTAAAAAAAAAGTGAAAAAAAAAAAATTAAAAACCCAGCTTTTCCCCTTACAAAATGCTTTACTATTAAAAAAAACTACAATAAAGCAAAAAAGTTACACATATTTGGTATCGCCGCGTCCGTAACGACCCCGACTATAAAGCTGTTACATTATTTAACCCGCACTGTGAACGCCGTAAAAAATAAAATAAAAAACAATGGAAAAATTGCTGTTTTCTGTTAATCCTGACTTAAAAAAAATGTGATAAAAAGTGATCAAAAAGTCGCATCTACTCTCAAATGGTACCAATAAAAACTGCAAGTCGTCCCGCAAAAAACAAGGCCTTATACAGCTATGCCGACGCAAAAATAAAAAAGTTACAGCTCTTCGAATGTGACAATGGAAAAATCTAAAAAATGGCTTGGACATTAGGGCCCAGAATGCCAGCAGGGGGAAGGGGTTAAGTTACCGACTACCAACTTTTCCCCTATACATATTCGGAGAGGCACTAAGCAGGTCTGCCCCCTCCCACCCACATTGTTCGCACTGGCTATGGAGCCCTTAGCCGATATGCTCAGAGGATATATCTGGTCTACATGTTGAGGACCAGGAACATAAGCTAAGTCTCTTTGCTGATGACTTGATCCTCTCTCTTACCAAGCCATGGACTTCCCTTCCAAATTTGTTGGCAGTCCTTGACTCCTTCTCTGTGGTCTCAGGTCTCCGAATAAATTAATCCAAGTCAGAGGCCCTTTTCTGTAACGTTCCACCTCCTTTGCAAAAAATCTTGGAGCTCATTTTGGTTTTCACATGCAAAAATATGGCCTCCCCTACTTTAGATATATCCCTAACTCCCTCCCTTGATACCCTCCATTGTTTAAGGCCATTTGGGCGAACCTAGTTAAATGGGCAAAATTGCCACTTTCCTGGGTAGAATTAATACGATAAAAATGGTAACTCTTCCCAGACTGCTTTATCTATTTAGAACCCTTTCCATCCCTCTCCCGAAAGGGGATCTGCAGGCCCTGCAAAAGGACATCTTTAAATTCATATGGAACAATAAATGCCCCAGAATATCGACACATATTATGTTTCTCCATAAGAGATCTGGTGGTCTCTCAGTCTCCAATCTGTTTAAATACTACAAGTAGACACAGTGGCCCAATTATTGTTAACCCATCTTCCACGAGGTAGGGCACCACTTTGGGTCTCTTTAGAACTAGCCCAGTTTGCTCCATATTCTTTGGGAGCACTGATGTGAATGGCTTCACCCCTGCCAACTACTCTGAAGAATCTCTCTCTCTTCTCATACCATTCCCTACTCCTTTTGGCGCCTGGTTAGGATTAAACAAGGTCTTCAATCCCGTCACTCTCCGCGGTTTCCCTCAGGTCTGCAATACTCCAATTTCGAATAGGTTTATTGTCTATGTTGTAGTGTTCTTAATACACCATCTCCTGATGCTTAACTTCCGTATATGCTGAAATGGGAGGAGTACATGAGCACAAGACTCTCTACCGCACAATGGAGACAGTGCTGTGTCACGATAAGCAAGGGTAGTTGGCAGGTCTCCCTGGTTGAGACATCGACAAAACTTCTGCATAGAGCATATTATGTTCCAGCGCACCTCTACGCCATTTATTCTACGGTCTCTGCTGGTTGTTTTAGAGGTTGTGCTCCCGAGGGTACTATGTATCATACATGGTGGTCCTGCCCACAAGTCTCAACCTTATGGACAGAAGTCTGTACTTTAATCTCCGACATATGTCAGTTTAGGGTCCCGAAACTATTACCTACATGTTTATTGGGGGCTGTCCCTCCCCGGATGCCCAACTCCAAATTTAAGCTTGCCCAATATATATTACTAGCGGCTCGCATATACATAGCTTCACATTGGCATGCTGTAGGTTTACATTTTTCTGCTGTTTTTAGAAGAATTAATCGTATAGCTATATATGAGAAGTAAGAGGCTATAAGAACTGACTCATTTGAACTCTATCATACGGTCTAGGACCCATGGCTCTCCTCCTCTCATGCACCTGACTTCCAATATACCATTACTTTGTAAATATTTTGTTTTAATACCTTTATATATAGGTGTATTGTACAATATGGATACAAGGATGCTTTTTTATTTCTGTAATCAAGTGACTACTTGTGGATATTGATATCATGGCTCTTGTTTTTGTTTTATTGTTTGAATATTCCTGTATATTGCTCCTACCCCCTTTCCTCCCTACCATTGCCCCTTTTTAATAATAGCTCATCTCCATTCTATTCCCCTGTGCGGGGATTGGTAAAAAAAATTTGTTTGTATGCTTCCTACTTTATTTTTTATACCAATAAATGCCTTTTGAAACTAAATTATTGAGTAAGTGATATCTGGTCCATACAGGCTTAAAAATCACAAGTGACTTTTTTTCCACATGGTTAATCAAACATAAATTTACAAGTAAAAGCTAGGCTTGTAATATCACAAATTGTCCTATATAACTATATTGGGCCTAAAAAGTATACATACATTTGATTTTTTTTCCAGCTCAAACTTGCGCTACCCCAGAATATGTAAAAAATGGGTGGTATGGTCCCGAAATGGAAGAATACATTTACAACGATACTATTACATATGACTGTAATGAAGGATTTCAGCTTGTTGGTCAAGCTTCAATTACCTGTCTCCATGATGGAAGATGGAATTATCAGTCACCAGGATGCAGAGGTAAGGCAAGCATGTCAATTTCCGTTATAGAGCTGGAAGTTCAGAAATAAGGTTTAGGAAGTTTACATTTAAACAAAGGTCATTTAAAGGATACAGGATAGGTGATAAATGTTAGACTGGAGGACGTCCGACTGCTTGGGTACCACCTATTGTTAGAATGGGGACATTGTTGGGAAAACTCCTGTTCTCTTAAGATTGCTATGACAACATGTCTAGCTTCTGGGTGGTTCTTCATTTGCTTTGAGCCTATCTCTCTTCTCTGTCCTTCTGCCAATCTGCTGTGGGCGTGTATTTATACCTGACAGAAAAATGGACAAGGAGGCAGCACTTCCAAAATTGTGAAAACCTTTAATCACCCATGCAACATTTCAATCCCTCAGGATCTTTCTCAAGCATAGTAAAACACATACAAAAACCAAGTATTTAAAGAGGCTCTGTCACCAGATTCTCAAATCCCTATCTCCTATTGCATGTGATCGGCGCTGCAATGTAGAGAACAGTAACGTTTTTTTTAAAAAAAACGTTCATTTTTGGCCAATTTATGAGCTATTTTATATATATGCAAATGAGCTTTGAAATGGACAACTGGGCGTTTTTTTTTTTCGTTATGTCCAACTGAGCGTGTATTGTGTTTTTAACTGGGCGTGTTTATGTGTATGACGCTGACCAATCAGTGTCAAGTCAACACTCCTCAACATCTGCACGCTCCTCTCCTGAAATATTCTGTGCTGCTGTGAACTCTGCTCTTACCATTACGTAGCTCTCAGTCTGTTACCTCTCCTCCACTGCTGTCCTCAATAACACCTTCACATGATTGGCAAGTCACCACCCCGCACAAGAGCCTACTGCACGGCTGACAGCCATCAGCTTTATAGCTAACAGCACGGTTGTGTTAGAAGCGCGCCCTGCTGTGTCTCACTTAGCAGCTGGGTGTGTTCCCCTCATCTAGCTGCTACGTTCTATCCTGACCGCCGGTGAATTCTCCGTGCGGTCTTCGCAGTACTGCTACCCCGTTTACCTACGGGAGCAGAACGCGGCTCCTGAAATACTCTGTGCTGCCTTAAACTCTGTGGACAAGTCAGGATCCTGTTTTTTTTAAATGCTGCTAGGGAACCCGCTCGATCCACTATATAAGGCTGCGCCTCCATCCTCTTCTGCCCCAGTCACTTATTCCAAAGCACTGTAAACTTTCAGATTGGTTGCGCTGTGAATATTGGGAGAACGTGATTGGTTTATGTGCAGGGTAATGAACATACAGACAAGCAGTAGAAGACTGAATTCAATGAAATGCTCAACCAATCTGAAAGTTTACAGTGCTTGGGAATAAGTGACTGGGGCAGAAGAGGATGGAGGCGCAGCCTTATATAGTGGATCGAGCAGGTTCCCCAGCAGCATTTAAAAAAAACAGGATCCTGACCCCGTAGGTAAACGGGGTAGCAGCACTGCGAAGACCGCACGGAGAATTCACCGGCGATCAGGATAGAACGTAGCAGCTAGATGAGGGGAACACACCCAGCTGCTAAGTGAGACACAGCAGGGCGCGCTTCCAACACAACCGTGCTGTTAGCTATAAAGCTCACGGCTGTCAGCCGTGCAGTAGGATCTTGTGAGGGGTGGTGACTTGCCAATCATGTGAAGGTGTTATTGAGGACAGGAGTGGAGGAGAGGTAACAGACTGAGAGCTACGTAATGGTAAGAGCAGAGTTCACAGCAGCACAGAATATTTCAGGAGAGGAGCGTGCAGATGTTGAGGAGTGTATCACGCTGACTGGTCACTGATTGGTCAGCGTCATACACATAAACACGCCCAGTTAAAAACACAATACACGCCCAGTTGGACATGACGAAAAAAAAACGCCCAGTTGTCCATTTCAAAGCTCATTTGCATATATATAAAATAGCTCATAACTTGGCCAAAAATGAACGTTTTTAAAAAAAAACAAAATGTTGCTGTTATCTATATTGCAGCGCCGATCACATGCAATAGGAGATAGGGATTTGAGAATCTGGTGACAGAGCCTCTTTAAGGACTCACAGAGTCATTAAGCAATAAGACTGTAATCAAGTAAAAAGTGTTAAATAAATATGCAAATACTAACATATAAAGCAATTTTAAAATACAAACATGGATAGGGGTGATAATTACATGTGTTTGTGTATATAGTTTAATAAGGGACTGATGCGATAAAAAACAGTCCAAGTGTAAACAATCAATGAATAATAAATGTCACCCAGGTGTACATGTTAAAAAATAGATTACCTACTATCATTTGCAGAGGGCGGAGGGACCTGTTCCTGGTGTGTTTACGGTATCCCAATACAACAGCTGGGTATATCCCACGTGTATATGCGGAAGTAAGTCACATCTGACGATATGTGCCGAAATCCCACGAGATTACGCATTGTAATTCTCGCGCATGCTCAGTTACTCGAAAACTCGCACGGTGGCCATCTTGAAAGATGGCAAAGGGCTAGAATTAGTGCTGGCAAGCTGTTAAACCGTGATTGGCCGTCAAGCCGCATCAGAACAGGGGACTGCCGAGGCCATACATGCCATACAAAGATAAAATGATGGGATATCTATAAGAACAAAAGGGAAACAATGGTATGTCCCTGAAATCCAATACATTAAATTGAAGCAGGTATAGAGAGTCCGGACACTAGCATGAATTTAATATATCAAAATTAGACACCATCACAGTGTATGTATACCCCCCCAACAGGGGCGTAACTAGGAAAGACTGGGCCCCATAGCAAACTTTTGACTGGGGCCCCCCCTCCCCTGGGTGTCACACAACCCACCCCCCTTGTAGATAGTGCCTTTTTAACAAACCCCCCCTTTTGATAACGCCATACAGCCCAGCTGTAGATAACGCCATACAGCCCCCTTTGTAGATATCTACAGAGGGGGCTGTATGGCGCTATCTACAGAGGGGGCTGTATGGCGTTATCTACGGGGGGCTGTATGGCGTTATCTACGGGGGGCTGTATGGCGTTATCTACAGGGGGACTGAATGGCGTTCCCTACAGTGGGGTATATGGCACTATCTACAGGGGGGGCTGTATGGCGCTATCTACAGGGGGGCTGTATGGCGCTATCTACAGGGGGGCTGTTTGGCGCTATCTACAGGGGGGCTGTATGGCGCTATCTACAGGGGGGCTGTATGGCGTTATCTACGGGGGGCTGTATGGCGTTATCTACGGGGGCCTGTATGGCGTTATCTATGGGGGGGCTGTATGGCGTTATCTACGGGAGGACTGTATGGCGTTCCCTACAGGGGGTATATGGCACTATCTACAGGGGGGCTGTATGGCGCTATCTACAGGGGGGCTGTATGGCGCTATCTACAGGGGGACTGTATGGCGCTATCTACAGGGGGAACTGTATGGCACTATCTACAGGGGGGCTGTATGGCGCTTTCTACAGGGGGGCTGTATGGCGCTATCTACAGGGGGACTGTATGCCGCTATCTACAGGGGGAACTGTATGGCGCTATCTACAGGGGGGCTGTATGACGTTATCTAGAGGGGGGACTGTATGGCGTTATCTAGAGGGGGGCTGTATGGCGTTATCTAGAGGGTGGCTGTATGGCGTTATCTACGGGGGGCTGTATGGCGTTATCTACGGGGGGCTGTATGGCGTTATCTACGGGGGGGCTGTATGGCGTTATCTACGGGAGGACTGTATGGCGTTCCCTACAGGGGGGTATATGGCACTATCTACAGGGGGGCTGTATGGCGCTATCTACAGGGGGAACTGTATGGCACTATCTACAGGGGGGCTGTATGGCGCTATCTACAGGGGGGCTGTATGGCGCTATCTACAGGGGGAACTGTATGGCACTATCTACAGGGGGACTGTATGGCGCTATCTACAGGGGGGCTGTATGGCGTTATCAAGAGGGGGGACTGTATTGCGTTATCTACAGGGGGGCTGTATGGCGTTCCCTACAGAGGGGGCTGTCTAGCGTTACCTACAGGGAGTCTGTATGGCGTTCCCTACAGGGGAGGTCTGTAGGGAACGCCATACAGCCCCCCCTGTAGGGAACGCCATACAGCCCCCCCTGTAGGGAACGCCATACAGCCCCCCCCTGTAGGGAACGCCATACAGCATCCGCCCCCTGTAGGGAACGCCATACAGCGTCCCCCCCTGTAGGGAACGCCATACAGCGTCCCGTCCCCCTGTAGGGAACGCCATACAGTGTCCGTCCCCCTGTAAGGAACGCCATACAGCGTCCCCCCCTGTAGGGAACGCCATACATCGTCCCCCCCCTGTAGGGAACACCATACAGCGTCCGTCCCCCTGTAGGGAACGCCATACAGCGTGTCCCCCCCCCTTGTAGGGAACGCCATACAGCGTGTCCCCCCATGTAGGGAACGCCATACAGCGTGTGTGTCCCCTGTGGTGAACGCCATACAGCATCGTCCCCCCTGTAGGGAACGCCATACAGCGTCCCCCCCTGTAGGGAATGCCATACAGCGTCCGTCCCCCTGTAAGGAACGCCATACAGCGTCCCCCCCTGTAGGGAACGCCATACAGCATCCCCCCCCTGTAGGGAACGCCATACAGCGTCCGTCCCCCTGTAGGGAACGCCATACAGCGTGTGTCCCCCCCTGTAGGGAACGCCATACAGCGTGTCCCCCCCCTGTGGTGAACGCCATACAGCGTCGTCCCCCCTGTAGGGAACGCCATACAGCGTCCCCCCCCTGTAGGGAACGCCATACAGGGTCCCCCCCCTGTAGGGAACGCCATACAGCGTTCCCCCCCTGTAGAGAACGCCATACAGCGTCCCCCCTCCCAAAAAAATGCGACCTACAGTGTGTCCTAATTAAAGACATGTATCCCCTATCCACAGGATAGGGGAGACATGTGTGATCGCTGGCAGCGATAGGGAGAACGGGGTACTGAAAGTCCCCCCAAGTTCTCCATGACTAACCTCTGACTTCCGGCGTCTGCGCAGCTCTGTAGAAATGAATGGAGCGCTGGTCACGCATGCGCACAAGCGGGACCGGCGCTCCATTCATTTCTACGGAGCTGCCGACACAGACCCCGGAAGTCCGAGGTTTGTGATGGAGAACTTCAGGGGACTTTCAGTCCCCCGTTCTCCCTATCGCTGCCAGCGATCACACATGTATCCCCTGTCCTGTGGATAGGGGATACATGTCTTTTGCTTAATGGCAGAGCGGGGAGATACCTCCCTGCTCTGCCGTACTGTTCAGTGGTGTCGCGCTGTAGCAGCCATAGCGGCTGCTAGCGGAGCCTCCGGCCATGGTGGGGGCCCGTGCCGACGGGCGACACGGGCCCCCTCATGCCGCGGGCCCCGTAGCAGCCGCTACTGCTGCTACGGCGGTAGTTACGCCACTGCCCCCCAAGGACAAACAAAGATAGGAAAGAGGAAAAAAGGACCAATAAAAGGCGCTGCTAAACCAATGTGGGTTTTTATTGAAGTGTTGATGATAGGCTACGCGTTTCGACGCAGAAATTGCGTCTTCATCAGGCCATGAACACATAACAGAAACATCATATATATATACAAGTAGGTAATAAAATATCAACCAATCACAGAAAGGAGACAGGGAGGGGACACGGGGAACTCCTACAAAGAGAAACGGACGAAATCCCGCTAAAAAGACAACCAAATTTGATAAATACAATATATATAAATTTGATAAAAGAGACATATGTGATCAATTTAAAATGGATTTAAAATATAGGAGACAATTGTGTAAAAAGACAACAGATACTACTAAACAGTCAATTTCAATTGGTGTTTGGAGTGTGAGCCGTATTAAAAACACAATATCGCTGAAATCATGCAGTCAAAACGTACTGATCTAGTAATTTATAACTAAGGGTAAAATGGGGAATATAGATAATAATGCATCCACTGTTTATTCTTATTAAAGAAAAATCTAATTAGCAATCAAAAATAGAAAAAACTGCAAAGCGGGAGAACTATATAAAAAATGCTATAAAATATATGCATGAACCAAATATTGCTCAATCAATAAAAAACGAAAATTGCTTTCAATAATTTAGTCAGACTATTCTGGATAAAAAAATCAAGAATTCATTCATAAGAAAACAAAATACAAGCGAAACGCCAGGCCGGCTAAACAAGTGGCGTCTTTGTAGTCTGGGCAACGATAGTTTTCTAAGGATAGGTACCTAGGGAATATGTTAAATTGATGGAATAATTTATACCATAACACTATAATACTATATGAACCAATGTATTGATAAATCAATAAATAAATAATCATAAACACATGGAAAATGCGAAGGGTAGCCAGACCTTTCAAAAGAATCGGCAAAACGGGCGAATGATATTAAAAACGCTATAAATTTTATAAATGAACCAAATATTGAATAATTGGATGATGATCTAATCTAAGGAGGATTCACTAATATCGTTCAAGCCTTTAGGGTGAAGTGTACACAATTTGTATATCCAATAGTTCTCACGCTGTTTTAAGCATAAGAATCTATTGGTGTAATCTGCAGGTATTTGCTCAATGGGAGTGATGCTTATACAGTCAAAGTTGCAATTATGCTTATATAAGCAATGTCGGGATACACTTTGTTTGGCGAAACCTCTGCTGACATTTGACCTATGGTTATTAATCCTTTTCCGTAGGGTTTGGGTGGTACGTCCTATATATTGTAGCTTGCAGGTACATTGCAAGAGGTAGATTACATATTCACTGACACAAGTTAAAAAACTCTTGATGTCAAAAGATTCTGATGTGACTGTAGACGTGAAATTAGTCATCTTGTGTGTGATGCTGGAACAGCACATACACCTAGGTTGCCCGCAACGAAATGAGCCTAATAATGGTGGTTGAAGTGCCGAAAAACTAGGAATGCCCTTGTTGTGCAATTTACTTGGGGCTAATAGATTTTTAAGGGTTCTTGATCTTCTGAATGTAACCTTAGGTAAAGGGGGAAGTAACCCCTTTAGGACTGGATCGTTACAGAGGATATGCCAATGTTTGCCAAGGATTGACCTGATAAATTTACTCCCAGCATTGAAAGTTGTAATAAAATTGTATTTATAATCAAAATGATCAGCTTGATCTATTTCCGCTACTTTTACACACTCTTCTTGAGTCATTTTTGTCGCTTTTAATTGTGCTCCTTCAATTAGGCTAGTCGGAAAGTGCTTCTCTCTGAATCTTTTGCTTAAAATCAAACATTCCTTTTTAAAATCAATTGAATTCGAGCAATTTTTCCTAATTCTCCGGAATTGCCCGAATGGGACGTTCCGGAGCCACGGAGGGTAATGGGCACTGGTGAAATCCAAATAGCTATTTACATCCACTGATTTGAAATGTGTTTTGGTTGTGAATGTGTCACCATTTTTGCAGTTAGTTAAATCTAAAAAATAAATTTTTTCTCCCGAATATGTATAGGTAAAATTAAGACCAAAAGTGTTTGTGTTTAAAAATTCAATAAAAGCAGTGGCTGAGGCCTCATCCCCTCTCCAAACAAAAAACAAATCGTCAATAAAACGCTTATATAAAAGTATATTTTCCCTAAATGGATGCTCACACCAGATATAATTTTCCTCAAACATGCCCATAAAAAGATTTGCATAGGATGGGGCAAACCTAGAACCCATTGCGCATCCCTTTATTTGACGGTAATATTTATTTTCGAACATAAAAGTATTGTGTTGTAAGATAAAATCAATACATTGTAATAAGAAGTTGTTTTGTTCAATTGGTATACGAATTTCCGAAGATAAAAAGTGGGACATGGCTTCAATACCTAAAGTATGAGGAATGTTCAAATATAATGCAGATACGTCTGCTGTGAGAAAACTCACTTTACTGAAATTGTAACTACCATTAAAATTATTAAGATCTCTGATGAGCTGTGAGGAATCCTTCAAGAAGGAGGGTAATTCTAGGACGAATGGCTGGAGGTGTAAGTCTATAAAGTGGGACAAATTACTCGTGAGGGAACCTATACCTGAAATGATAGGCCGACCAGGTGGGGAAGAAACAGATTTGTGTATTTTCGGTAAGTGGTATAAAAAAGTTGTATTAGGAAATGAAACCGATAAGAACTGTTTCTCTTTTTTTGATAAAAGACCCTTAGTGAATGCTGACCCAATAAGATGATTGTATTCAATGAGATCAGATGGTATGGTGTTATTCACCAGTTTCTCATAGAAAGTTGTATCTGATAAAATTCTATATGCTTCTTTTATGTATACTGAACGATCCTGAATGACGATACCCCCTCCTTTGTCGGCTGAACGTATCACGATCTGATGGTTATTCTGTAAGGATTTCATTGCCCTTCTTTCGCAAGAAGAAAGATTGTCATTTGTCATATTAGGTTTTTCCAAAGATTTTAGATCATTACCAACCAAAGTAGAAAATGTATCCAAATAAGGACCTCTGTGGTGTAAGGGATAGAAAGATGATTTGGAACGTACATCCACCTGGACAGGTGGTGGTACACCTATAGGGGAGTTGTCACTAGGAGGACCTGTCAAGATGGCTGCGTTAGGTGTCAATGAAAAATGTCTGAGTAAAGTCAATTTTCTAATGAATCTATTCAAATCCATAAATAAATTAAAACCATCAGGCTTAGAAGTGGGGCAAAAGGACAACCCCTTGGATAGAAGTGAATTTTCATTGTCCTTGAGAATATAGTTGGAAAGATTGAATAGTTTTAATGTTTTGGTCTGTGTTTCTTTGGAAGTTTGGATAGATTTGATATGTCTGTTTTTCCCACCTCTACATCCTCTAAATCTATTTCTAGCTTTCTTTATGTTGAAATTTTTTGGATTTTTTGAAAAAAAGATGTTATTGCCTGAGACTTGGGACTTTTGAGATATGGTAGAAGAATTTCCTGTGAATGTGAAATGGGAGTGACTGGAGGTACCGTGATGTGTGGGGGGAGCCCTAAAAAAGAGACCGTGGATAAAGTGTTATCCATGAATTGCGACTGTTCATTTAGAATGTGGGTGGGCTGTAAAAATGATTTATCCGGACTGTCAGTGATTGACTGTGTGTCATGTAGGGATAATTCTAATAAAGTAGGAGGGATATAAGTTGGGGCTAAAAAATCAATAGAATCATTAAAAAGAGGAGATTGCATAGGTGACGATGGAGGAGTGTCAGGTGCTAGATTGAGCAGTTTAAGATGAGCTAAAAGATCTGTAGATTTGAATGCATGCACTGGTATGGAACCCATAGGGAGACTAGTAAGGGTGGGTATATGTTTAGGAAATGGAATGACCTGATTAACAATCAGAGTAGGGGTCAATGCTGGCAACCTATTAGTAGTTTTGACTGAAAGAGACATGGGTGTGGTTTTGGTCACTCTAGTTGTAGGGCCTCTATTTTTATAAAAAGTACTATTTTTAATCTGAGTAACTGACTTGTCATGGGGGTCAGCATAACTAAAATGGACCTTGTTTGTTAAGGTATCTGAAGGTGTTTGTGTGATCTGACCAGACTTGCTAACCCTCCAGTCCCCTGATCTATTGAGTTGGTAATCCTGTCTGTCCCTTTTCAATTTTTTGCTTTTTCTGATAATTAAATCCTTTTCAAATGCATTTAGTCGATTTTTAGTAGATAACTCCAGTTTAATAAAATCTGGATGTTCAGAAAAAACCTTGAGTTGAGTTTATATTCGAAGTCAATAAATTACAACTGGCCTGTCTTTTGGCCAGCAATAATTTCAAAAAACCCATGGAGCAGCTTTTTGCATGATCTAGCCAATTAAGGCTAAATTGTGGATCATTTTGGTAAGGGGTATAAAAAAGTATTCTCAGACCCCTGGGCGAAATATTCTCAGTCAAATACATTTCCAAAAAATAACAATCAATATTTTGAAATGCTTCATCTTTCAAATTGTTCTCAAGTGTAACAAAGACGAAGACAGCATAATCTTTAGCAATAAAGCGGTATATATCACTGGCACTAAAAGGCAAAAATAGACATATAAGATAAACGGAATACATATATGTGGCACGAATAGGTGTATGTAGGTTTCCGAATACTCAGGGAGATGGTCCAATCCGCAAGATATATCTGCAAATGATATTGAAAAGACAATAAAAGATAAAAATAATATATACTACGAATAAATATAATTTCGCAATACAACATATACTCAAAAATGTGTTCAGCTGATACATACAAAGAAAAATGACACTTATGGATCAAACAAGGTACCGTGAGATGAAAATATAGCAGTCGGAGAAGTGTTGTCAACACCTCATGGCCGCACCAACCTTGAAATCGATGTTCAAACCTTGTGGAGATAGGGAGTTTAACTTGAAGATCTATTCAAGCTCCCTACGTTTAAGTCTCAAGACTCGATCTCCACCCCTCCGGTGTATAGGTATGTGGTCAACGATCCAAAATTTTAGATCGTTGACCACATGTCCTGCTGAAACAAAATGTGATGACACTGGTAAATCCAATCTTTTGGTTCTAATAGTGGATTTGTGTTTATTTAAACGGACTCGGCATGCTTGAGTTGTTTCTCCAACATATTTTATACCTGTCTCTTCCCACCTGTCTTTGCTTGTGAATCTTCCTATTTCCAGGTTGCTGATCAAGCTTCTGACTGCTCCTGCATTTCTGATTTCTGGACCTCGTGTATACTGACCTCGGCTTGTCTCTTGTTAACCCTCTGGCTACCAATTCTGATAATCCTCTTCCGACTTGTTTTGATCGTGGCTTGTCTGATTACCTCTACTCAGTTTCTGGACTTTCAGTTAACCTACCAGCTGTCTGGTTTCCAGCTCAAGTTTGCCTGCATTGCACCTCTTTTCCAAAACTACACTCTGTTAAGTTAACTTGGGTTCTAAGCAGCAAAGTTCATCTCACCTTGCGGTCAGCTCTGGCGAATACCTTAGAGAATCCATAGACTCTGTCGACCAGAGTGGTTACGGATTAGAGGTTGCGGGTTTACGTGCACGCTCTCTCCCAGCAGACTCCAGCAGCTTGAGGTATCGCTCCACTTGCATTTACAGAACAGACAGAAGGGATAAATAAAAGAGGAGACCAGGAGACTCTTCTATATTAGTGGCATTCTGATAGGTGATTCAGTTTCCTTCTTCTGAATAACTGGGACAAGTTTATAAAGAGTTAACATTGTATTCTGCAAGTATTCATCACATTTTTATTGCAAATTACTGTTACGGTATTTTTTCAACTGCAGTTACTATTAGGCAGACCTTAAAGAGATAGTACACCATTACGAAGAACTTGGCCTCGGACACCTTTCCATATCACTACGGATGGGTGTCCGTGCCGTAGAAGTGTGCCGGGAATTATGGAGCATGTCCACTTTTTCGTGTTTTACGGGCCGTGCTCCCATACTTTGTATGGGAACACTGCCCGTAAATGCGAGCGGCCCTTAATCGCGGGCCGTGATTACGGGCACGGCCGTGTGCATGGAGCATTAAAGTTTTCTGTAGATCCTATCAAAGTTGGATGGACATTTAACTACTGTGTTTGAGGCACAAAAATCTTTTCTATGTCTTAAGAATAGGTTCCTATGGGCTTATAATATAAAAATTATAAAATGTGTAAAAATATTTATCTTACCATTTTGCATCAAATAGACATTGTGTCATCATATTTATTTCTAAATATTTAAGACCAGGTACCAGCAAATTGCTGCAGTGTGGAAAAAGAATTTGTAAGGTCAGTATATTGCAAATGTTTTTATATTTGAAGCCCGTCAAACCCTATGTTTAAAACATTAAAAAAAAAAACTCTAAGATTCCCTAAACTAGACATTGCATTACTGGGCCATCAAGCACTGAGCATTATACAACTTAACTTCAAGGGCCTGGATTAACAGAGACTTTCCACTGTTCTTTTGGCTCACCAGAAATATAACCTCAAACTCGTGGGCCCCAGTGCAAAACCTGTGCCCCTCTACTCAACATTCCTAAATGTACTGCCATTAATCGTGCATGTATAAAAGCTGTATACACTACATATATGAAGTATTGAGACTTGAGTAAGTTAGCTCTTGCCAGCTTAGTGATATTAACATGCAGGAACCAGTATAACTACATAACTGCAGTCTTACAATTGATCCCTTGCAAATTCGCATAGTTACTACCACAAAATAATTGGGGTGCTGGACAGTGCATAGGCAGCTACTATGGCTTATGGTGGGTGGGCTTCTGTTTTTGAATGACATGGTAAAGACATAGATATTTGGTTACCTTGGCTTTACGTATGTAATTTGTTGTTATATTGGATGTATATGTGACAGGTAACATATGGTATTTAGTGACTTGGATTTATTTCACCACCATGTATGCCCAGTATTACGTTAATACACTGTCCTGTTCTTGTACAAATTCATGTACTATGTGTTTTTATGGGTGCTTTTAAAAATGATTTGTGCAACTGTTTGTGTCTAAATAAAGAAATTTTTATTTTTTTGGTATATTGATTATCGGTCTTTATTATGAGCACTCAGGGAAGACTTATCGGTTTATTGCAAGACGTGGAAATGTCTGAGTTTATGATTTAATGTAATGACCTTTATATTTCTGGTATTCTTCTTTTCGGCTTAACTACCACAAAATAAACTACTAGAACAGAGCACGGACTACCACTGTGTTATCACAGCATAGATACAGTATGTGCCACTGGATTACTGGGGAAAAAACAGCATATGCTGGTAATGACCCATTACTGAACTGGGTATTGTTGTACTTGCAATAATGATAATGGTAATAATAATTGTGTGTGTTGGGGGGGGGGGGGGATTGTTTGCCCTGGAGTTGTGGACCATGTATGATTTGATTAATGCAGTCTCCAGAAGTAAATTTATTTTATGTGTACTAATAATTAGCTATTTTGACAACAGGCATTTGTAATGCTCCACCTGGCCTGGATTTTGCTCAATTGGCATTTCAATTTCAAGCCATGGTAACATTCCTTGCTGGCACAACTGTTCAATACATCTGCAGACCTGGATTTTATCGGGATTACAGCTTTACAAATACTATAACTTGTTTGGGAAACTTCACATGGTCAAAAACATCTAATGAGTTCTGTAAAAGTAAGTACTGATGTGTAATTATTCTTTAGTTTAGTACTAAAGGTGAATGTGCGAAAAAGTTAAAATTAAACACAGCATAAATGAGATCAGTACTTAAAGAGGCTCTGTCACCAGATTTTGCAACCCCTATCTCCTATTGCAGCAGATCGGCGCTGCAATGGAGATAAGAGTAAAGTTTTTTGTTTTATTTAAAACGAGCATTTTTGACCAAGTTATGACCATTTTTATATTTATGTAAATGAGGCTTTCTAAAGTACAACTGGGCGTGTTTAAAGTAAAAGTACAACTGGGCGTGTATTGTTTTCGTTACATCGGGGCGTTTTTACTTCTTTTACTAGCTGGGCGTTGTGTATAGAAGTATCAGCCACTTCTCTTCAGAACGCCCAGCTTCTGGCAGTGCAAAGACACAGCGTGTTCTCGAGAGATCACGCTGTGACGTCACTCACTTCCTGCCCCAGGTCCTGCATCGTGTCGGACGAGCGAAGACACATCGGCACCAGAGGCTACAGTTGATTCTGCAGCAGCATCAGCGTTTGCAGGTAAGTCGATGTAGCTACTTACCTGCAAACGCCGATGCTGCTGCAGAATCAAATGTAGCCTCTGGTGCCGATGTGTCCTCGCTGGTCCGACACGATGCAGGACCTGGGGCAGGAAGTGAGTGACGTCACAGCGTGATCTCTCGAGAACACGCTGTGTGTCTGCACTGCCAGAAGCTGGGCGTTGTGAAGATAAGTGGATGATACTTCTATACACAACGCCCAGCTAGTAAAAGTAGTAAAAACGCCCCGATGTAACGAACACAATACACGCCCAGTTGTACTTTTACTTTAAACACGCCCAGTTGTACTTTAGAAAGCCTCATTTACATAAATATAAAAATGGTCATAACTTGGCCAAAAATGCTCGTTTTAAAAAAACAAAAACGTTACTCTTATGTACATTACAGCGCCGATCTGCTGCAATAGGAGATAGGGGTTGCAAAATCTGGTGACAGAGCCTCTTTAAGTACAGGGCCGTATTTGAAGTTGGTGCTGCCCTGGGCACTTTTAGCGCTGACGCCCCCGATAAGGCAGCTTTTCCGCCGCAAATATCGCAACATGTGCTAATTGTTGCAGGTTTTACCTCTCCAATGTCACTAATGAATTCAATGGAGAAAACCTGCAACAGAAAACCAGCGATCCCACAGCATAAATTGACATTCTTGCGGATTAAACAAACGCACCGCAGGTCAATTTATGAATGGTTTTTCGGTGGGTTTTTTATGCAGCGTGTGGATGAGATTTTTTTTTCACTCTGCTGCTACTGTTTTTAGGCACATTTTTCTGCCTGCATAAAACTCTGTATGAGCATACCCTTATAATGATCTTGCTTTTTTAGTTATTAGTGTCACAAATGGTTTTTTTTTCAATTATTTATTTTATCTTTTTTAAAACTATGTAGGGTCCCCTCTGCTTTTCATAACCAGCCAGATACAATAAAGCAGCCACAGCCTAGCATTACCAGGGTGGAAAGGCCCACTGTTTTTGGGCGTTCCCAGCCTAATAATACCAGCCTGCGGCCGGCCCAGTGCCTGACCATTACTTCAGATGGTCGGATACTGGATTGCATTCAGCTCTTTCCGGCACCCCTGGTGGCAGTGGGTACCGGGGTAATAATAGGGAGTTAGTGTTAGCCCTTTCACCGGCTAACACTAAGCCCCGCCTTAGAAATGGACGCTGTCTATCAGACAGCCGCCATTACTAAGGCAGTAGTAATAAATTTAAACAAAAAACACAGAAATATATATTTGAAATAAACCAACCCACACACAAGCCTCATTAACCAATTTATTGAAAATAAAAACGGTGTCTTCCTGTATATAGCACTACTTTAGCTCCCTGAAGGAGTAGAATCCCTCCTCTGGCCGGGGATTCCGCTCCTGGTCGTAGTGCTTAAGGTCTCTGCCCATCTATGGACAGTGAGCTATGGGGCAACTCCTGAAGTGGAATCTCCATTCACAGCATTGCAGACGCTGTAACTGGAGAGTCCACTCCAGGAGAAGCCCCTGACGTCTTGGTCCATTGCACAGTGACGCCAGGAGCATCTTCTAGAGCCGAATCACCGGCCACTGCGCCGGCAACGCTGTGGATGGGGATGTCACCCTCCATATATGGACAAAGACATCAAGCGCTACGACCAGGAGCTGAATCCCTGGCCACAGGAAGATTTTGTCTCCTTCAGTGAGCTACAGTGGTGTTATGTACAGGAAGGGGGGGGCGCTACTATGTGGCTGCAAAAAATCTCCTCCTCGCATGCACTTAGAGGAGGAAAGAGAGCATGGCCGTGGCAGTGGTTCAGTGGAGTGTCGCGGCACCACTGGAGGGTTCCCATGGCACCCCAGGGTGTTGCGGCATCCCGGTTGAGAACCACTGCATTAGACAATACATGATTTATACATACCTGCCCTGGACCTTGTTCGGCGCCTTCCTGATCTACTGTCCGTTCCCCACAGCGCTTCTTAGACTATGATTCTAAGACACGCCCACTGTTCTCGGATTGGCCACAACTGCTCTGGCCAATCCAATAACAGAGGGCGTGTCTTACAGTCTGAGGAGCGCTGGAAAAAGTGCACCCCCTCCCCCTGCCCTGTGAGTGACCTGATCTGATCGCTGGCCAGTCAGGTCACAAGTTCAATTAGAAAAAAACATGATTCTGCAGCCGCATCCCCCCCCCTGCTCGATGCCCTAGGCACTACACCCCCAGTGCCTAGTGGCAAATACGGCCCTGCTTAAGTACTAATGTAACGGACATTGTGTGTACACAGGTTCTTGATAAGCAGAGGACCCATAGAAATGATGCTACATACTCAAAGGCCCCAATTACAAATATTTTCTTTATGTTGATTCTGCTGGCCTGTAAACTAATCCTAAATCCTAAAATAATGCTAGAAATATCATTATATAATTTAACCCCATATGACCCTAAATAAAAAAAAAATGAATGACAATATTTTTGGGCCCTTTTCATATCACATTTTGGAGATCCACTCCGCTACGTCTTTCTTTTTTCCCAAAATTTTTTTAACCGAGGCTGTATCAGAAAACAAGAGAGAAGGGGAAATTACCTAAGGAAACATTAGATAATGTTTACCCACTACCACGTGTCAAAATGTAGTCCTCCTTTTCAATAAAAAAAAAAAGAAGGGAGTAGATCTCTTAAACGTGCTGTCAAAGGGGCCTAAGTTCCATTCATTAGAATATGTCACCATTCTGATAGATCTATTTACAAAGAAATCAATAAAAGGAGCACTCTCCTGATATCCACATTCAGGCGCTACTCTCTAAACATCTGGTCTTTTGTACCAATCTTGCTAGAAAATGTTAAAGGAATCTGCGATGGAGACCTATTTAATTAGATGTACTAATAATAATAAGTTGGTTTGTACTGATAGACTCACGTAATGGACCCCTGAACTGGTTTTCCATAGTGCTTGCTATATTCTTATTGGTGTACACCTCTCGATTAAATATCTAAACAGTTGAATAGATCTGCCATTAACTTCTATTGTAAAAAAAATGTATAGCTTAAAGTGAATGTCAACCTTTTTACACTATGTAGTTTTTAGGTTCAATATTCTGTACTGATTAATTTTTTTTATGTAACTTAATACCAGTCAGAGCTCTGTTTTTCAGGTTCACAGCTTCAAATCTACTGCATAGACAGATAGCTAAGTAATCACATTTTTACTTCTGGTAGCTGCCACTAGAGGGAGCTTAGGAGCTTACTGCATACCATGTTATAATGGAGTTCAATGTTTGTATTAAAGTAAGTTCCTATGCAGTGGATTTGAAGCTGTGTATCTGAAAAACAGAACTCCGACTGCTATAAAGATGTATTAAAAAAATTAATCCACACAGAATTTAGGACCTATTCAAATTTTAAATAATTGAAGTTGTATTAAAAGGTGGACATTTTTTATCTGGTTGTACTGTAAGGCAAAGAATATTACTTTTTAATTCCGCTAAAAAAAGGGGTATCCAGACTTATATCCAGGGCCGGCCTTAGGGTAGATGGCGCCCTGTGCGAAATTATCCCCATAAAAAAGCATAATTCCTCCCCACAGTATAATGCCCTATATAGTGCCCCCACACAGTGTAATGCCCCTTTAGTGCCCCACACAGTGTAATGCCCCTTTAGTGCCCCACACACAGTATAATAATAATATTTAATAATGTAATATATTATAACGCCTTCAAGGACACAGTATTTTGTCCTCTAATTGTGCCCTCACAGTGTTATGCCCCCTAAGTGGCACACACATTATATTGCCCCCTGTAGTGCCCCTACACAGAATGATGTCCTCCACAGAGTATAATGCACCCACAGCCCCCCTAGTAGAAAGTGCCCCCTGTAGATTGTGCCGTACAGCCTCCCTGTAGACAGTGCCATAATCCCCCACCTCCTCCTTGTAGACAGTGCCATACAGCCCCCATCTGCCCCTTGTAGTGCCATACAGCCCCCCATCTGCCCCTTGTAGTGTCATACAGCCCCACCTCCCTCTTGTACACAGTGCCCCCCACCGTCCCCTTGTAGACAGTGTCATACAGCACCCACCTCCCCATTGTAGAAAGTGACATACAGCCCCCACCTCCCCCTTGTAGACAGTGCCATTCTGCCCCCCACCTCCACCTGACAGGATCCTTGCGTAGGCCGGCTTGATCCAGAGATGTCATCACGCCTACTGCGCAGGGATCCTGTCCCTGCGCCTCATAGGCTGCAGGCGCAGCTGTAGCCTGCTACAGAGTTTCCCAACCTTTTCGGACTTGAGCCACCCCTGGAAAAAAAAAAATCCTCAGGGCCCCCCTACCAAAAATTGTTTAGAGAAAGACAGAAAATAGCTAAAAATAAGCACTACATTCTTAGGGTATGTTCACACAGCGTTTTTTGTAAGGCAGAAAAAATCTGCTTTTGAATTGACAGCGTTATTTGATGGGTTTTTTTTAGCGTTTTCTTTTAAGCCGTTGAAGCGAATGCAAAAGACGCAGCAAAAAAAGCTCCAAACGAGCGCCACAGCTATTTTCTTCCTACTATTAATTTCAATTGGAGGTCAGAGGTGGAAACCACCTGTGGGGGACTCACAGTAAAATTACCATCAGCCCCCCATTCACAGTAAGGCTGGGTTCACACACACTATTTACGGACGTAATTCGGGCGTTTTAGCCCCGAATTACGTCCGAAAATGCGGCTCAAAAGCGTCGGCAAACATCTGCCCATTCATTTGAATGGGTCTTACGATATTCTGTGCCGACGGTCATTTTATTTACGCGCCGCTGTCAAAAGACGGCGCGTAAAAGAGACGCCCGCGTCAAAGAAAAGCCTGTCACTTCTTGAGACGTAATTGGAGCCGTTTTCCCTTGACTCCATGGAAAAACAGCTCCAATTACATCCGTAATGCACGCAGCGAAAAGCGCCTGCACATGCCATTACGTCTGAAATTCCGGAGCAGTTTTCTCCTGAAAACAGCTCCGTAATTTCAGCCGTAATGGACGCTGCCGTGTGAACATACCCTAAAATGACCATCAGCCCGTCCACTCACAGTAAAACGACCATTAGCCCCCCACTCACAGTAAAACGACCATTAGCCCCCTACTCACAGTAAAATGACCATCAGCCCCCCACTCACAGTAAAATGACCATCAGCCCCACCACTCACAGTAAAACTACCATCAGCCCCCCACTCACAGTAAAACTACCATCAGCCCCCCACTCACAGTAAAACTACCATCAGCCCCCACTCACAGTAAAATGACCATCAGCCCCCCACTCACAGTAAAACTACCATCAGCCCCCACTCACAGTAAAATGACCATCAGCCCGCCACTCACAGATGCCCTCTGTAGATAGTACCACACAGCCCATTGTAGGTAGTGCCACACAGCCCCCTTGTAGGTCGTGCCACACAGCCCCCTTGTAGGTCGTGCCACACAGCCCCCTTGTAGGTCGTGCCACACAGCCCCCTTGTAGGTCGTGCCACACAGCCCCCTTGTAGGTCGTGCCACACAGCCCTCTTTTAGTTCGTGCCACACAGCCCCCTGTAGGTAGTGCCACACAGCCCTCTTGTAGGTCGTGCCACACAGCCCCCTGTAGGTAGTGCCACACAGCCCCCTGTAGGTCGTGCAACACAGCCCCTTTGTAGGTAGTAGGGATGTCACGATACCTGAATTTGGACTTCGATACCGATACTTTGTGTAGTATTGCAATTTCGATACCAAAACGATACTTTGCCAACGGTAATAAAAAAAAGTTCTTCCATTTTCTGATGTGGGGCGCGAGGTGTGATGATGAATTTAAAGAGGCTCTGTCACCAGATTTTGCAACCCCTATCTGCTATTGCAGCAGATAGGCGCTGCAATGTAGATTACAGTAACGTTTTTATTTTTAAAAAACGAGCATTTTTGGCCAAGTTATGACCATTTTTGTAGTTATGCAAATGAGGCTTGCAAAAGTCCAAGTGGGTGTGTTTAAAAGTAAAAGTCCAAGTGGGCGTGTATTATGTGCGTACATCGGGGCGTTTTTAATACTTTTACTAGCTGGGCGTTCTGATGAGAAGTATCATCCACTTCTCTTCAGAACGCCCAGCTTCTGCCTGATCACGCTGTGACGTCACTCACAGGTCCTGCATCGTGTCAGACGAGCGAGGACACATCGGCACCAGAGGCTACAGTTGATTCTGCAGCAGCATCAGCGTTTGCAGGTAAGTAGCTACATCGACTTACCTGCTAACGCCGCTGCTGCTGCAGAATCAACTGAAGCCTCTGGTGCCGATGTGTCCGACACGATGCAGGACCTGGGGAAGTGACGTCACAGATCTGCACTGCCAGAAGCTGGGCGTTCTGAAGAGAAGTGGATGATACTTCTCGTCAGAGCGCCCAGCTAGTAAAAGTATTAAAAACGCCCCGATGTACGCACATAATACACGCCCACTTGGACTTGTACTTTTAAACACACCCACTTGGACTTTTGCAAGCCTCATTTGCATAACTACAAAAATGGTCATAACTTGGCCAAAAATGCTCGTTTTTTAAAAATAAAAACGTTACTGTAATCTACATTGCAGCGCCTATCTGCTGCAATAGCAGATAGGGGTTGCAAAATCTGGTGACAGAGCCTCTTTAACCTCCATGTGCCTCACATTAATAGTAATTAACCCCATCATGTTTCTCAGTCATAATGGGTTAATGTGTGAGGTACATGATGGGGTTAATTACTATTAATTTGAGGCACATGGAGGTTAAATTCATCACACCTCGTGCCTCACATTAATAAGTGAAAGTAGTTTTTTTTTATTGTTTTTTTTATTGTTTTTTTACAGAGTACACATCATAAATGACGCAAAAAAATAGTTGTGCAGATTATTACAGCCGCGTCAATACTGAATGTGTATATTTTATGTATTGAGACTTATTTTAATGCTTATTGTAAAAAAGGTGTATGTGTGTTTTTTTACATTTAACATTACTTTATGTTTTTACTTTATTTTTAAACTTTAATATACTCGCATATATCAGATATGTGCCAGTACATTAGCCGGTGTTTGTATAGCACACAGGCAGTTGTTAGGACATACCTAAGTATGCCCTAACAACAGGAAATATGGTAAGACGGCCCTGGGGTCCTTCAATGGACCCTGAGCTGTCTGCCCATATATGGTATGGCCCTCAATCGCGTCACAGGAATTCCCTGTGACGCGATCCAAGGGTAATCCCCCCTCCTCACTTTCCCCTGAATGCTGCAGTCAGCTTTGATCGCAGCATTCAGGAGAATAGCAGCGGAGATGAGCGGTTTCTCGGATCTCCATAGAGCGGGGCTGCGGCTGTGTAATACAGTCATTGCCCCGCTCCTGACAGAAGTGCGTGCGCGATCAGCATGAGGTAATGCGGCTGGCGCTGCACTAATGAGCGGCAGCGCAGACACCGAAGACAGAACATGGGGGTGTTTTGCAGTGCGGCCGCCATGTTCTGTCTTCAGTGCCGCCGCTCATTAGTGCAGCGCTGGCCGCATCGCATCATCCTCGCGGCGCGCTCTTGTCAGGACTCAGGAGCCGGGCAATGGCTGTATTACACAGCCGCAGCCCCGCTCTCATTCATCATGTATTACTATACTTAGCTGTGTGGCTCGAACCATTTGGGGATGCACAGTATCGAAGTTTCGATGCATTGTGCATCCCTAGTAAGTAGTGCCACAAATCCCCCCCTTGCCGCACAGCCCCCTTGTAGGTAGTGCCACACAGATCCCTTGTAGTGCCACACACCCCCTTGTAGGTAGTGCCACACAGCCCCCGTGTAGGTAGCACTCCCTTCCTGTAGATAGCGCCACTGTAGCTCCCTGTGGCTGGGGATTCCGTCAAGGAGTGCTTGATGTCTCTGTCCATATGTGAACAGTGACATCAGGGGCAACTAACTCCTGAAGTGGAATCCCTGTCCTCAGCGTTGCCGACGCCGTGACCGGGGATTCCACTCCAGGAGAAGCCCCTGACGTCTCTGTCCATTTAGTCGGGGGGGGGGGGGGGTGCTATCTACAGGGTTCTGCAAAAAAATCTCCTCCTCCTCCTCACATCCACTTTGCGCTATGAGGAGGAGGAGAGAAAGCACGTCCTGGCAGTTGTCCAGAGGAGTGTCGCGGCACCCCTGGAGGGTTCTCATGGGAACCTCATGTTGGGAACCACCAGCCTAGTAGACCGTGCCACCAGCCTGCTATAGTGTTCAATAGTATCTGCGTCTTTAGCAGGGCCGTATTTACAACTCACGCTGCCCTAGGCACTAAGCCTGAATATACCCCCATTAAAGGCCTGTTTAGTTTAGCCAATTATCATCATGATTCGCCAGTTTCTGACCAATTATAATGATATTTGGTCAGTGTTAACAAAGGGGAAGATCAATGATAAAAACTTTGCTTATCGTTAATCTCTAATGAGAAAAAAAAAGGTAATACACCCGGCCGTAGTCATAGCGATGTGTATTCTGTTCTGAGCGTAGCCCGGCCTCCAGGGATGACAATTCATCCCATGTGACAGCTGCAGCCAATCAAAGGCTGCAGCGGTCACATGGACTACAGCGTCATCGCAGGAGGCCGGGCTACGCTCAGAGAGAGGGACTACGGCTGGGAGTATTAGCTTTTTTTTAAATTTATTTCTGCAGTCTTTCCGCCCAAAAAACGACACCAAAATTTGGTGCCGTTTTTCAGGTGAAATTCCCTGCGGTTCTCAGGACGTATACACTGTGTCGTTTTACGTATCCGCCCTGTGTGTTCCTACCCTTATAATCCAGTTGCTCTCCCCACATATATTATCTCTAAGTGCTTATTTAGACAAACGGGATATACGTCCGTGCAACGTGCGTGATTTTCACACGCGTGGCACGGACCTATATTAGTCTATGGGGCCGTGCAGACATGTGTGTGATTTTTACGCTGCGTGAGTCCGCTGCGTAAAAGTCACGACATGTCCGTTCTTTGAGGGTTTTTTGCGCATCACGCACCCATTGAAGTCAATGGGTGCGTGAAAACCACGCATGCCACATGGAAGCACTAACGTGCGAACAGCGTGATTCGCGCAACAGCAGTGAAAAGGATGAATGAAAACAGAAAAGCACCACGTGCTTTTCTGTTTACAAACATCCAAATGGAGTGTCATAATGGTTGCGGCTGCGCAAAAAGCACGCAGACGCGCATCATACGGGCTGACACACGCAGCTGTGCAAATGCATTTTGCGCAGGCAAAACGCCGCGTTTTTTGCGTGCGCAAAAGGCACACGCTCGTGTGAATCCAGCCTAAGAGTAAGGCCACACAGAGCGGCCCTGACACGGTCGCAACGCAGCTAACAACCACGCCGGCACCATGTTCAGTGCGGCTGTCAAACAGCCTGTTAGTGGCCGCACGTATTCCGGTTACACGCTCATGCGCACTGCCGCTCCATTCATTCTCTATGGGAGCGCCGGAGATAGGCGAGTGCAGTGTTCTGCTTTTTCCAGCGCTCCCATAGAGAATAAATAAGGGATAAGTTGTTGTCATTTGCAAAATCGTGCGGCCATAAAGGGTGTATTAATCAATGGCCGCACGATTTTGCAGATAAAGGGACGGTTTACCCGCGTTAATGTGCGGCCATGAATTAATACACCCTTTATGGCCGCACGATTTTGCAAATTACAACAACTTACCTCCTATTCATTCTCTATGGGAGCGCCGGAAAAAGCAGAACACTGCACACGGCTATCTCCGGCGCTCCCATAGAGAATGAATGGAGCGGCAGTGCGCACGCGAGTGTAACCGGAATACCCCTTAACGAGGTATTGGACAGCCGCTCCTACATAGTGCCAGCGCGGTTGTTGGCCGCGTTGCGACAGTGTGAGGGCCGCTCCGTGTGGCCGTACCCTAAATAATCCTTTCTCCCCATACATAACGCTAAGTTCCCCTCCCCCATGATTCATAATAAGCTCCTATACCACAAAATAAACTATACAGAAGTCCCCCTCCCCACAAAATACATTTATAAAGAATCCCCCCACACTCCTATAGCATTTAGGGTAATGTCCCCTCACCCTCAAAATCGATCTGTAAAAAATACACACTCAAAGTACCTCTAACCTAGTCTTCCCTCCCCCACAAAATCGATCTTTTAAAAAAAAAACATCCTGTTACACATCAAATACAGCCCCCTCTCTCCCCCTCCCTCACACAGCACATAAATAAACATAGATTAAGCTAAAGCCTCTGCTCTTACCTGACTCTGGAGCTCCGTGGAGGAGTCTTCACTGGGGCAGCAGCACAGCAGGAAAGAGCTGCGTGAGGTGCTGAGTGTGTGTGTGTGACACTGCAGTACAGGCTGTGCCGATTGGTGGAGCAGACAGAAGCACCTGCTTCTCCTCCAATCAGCGCTCACTTCACGCAGCAGTGCAGAGGGAGGAACATTTCTCCTCTCTTCTGCTCGTACCCACTGGCGCCCCCCTTACAGCATGGCGGCTGGCGCCCTGTGCGACCGCACGTGTCGCACATGGCTAAGGCCGGCCATGCTTATATCAAGTAAAGTTATGCCAAAACAACACTCTTTTGTGATACATCTGGCCCAAGGAAGTTTATAAGGACATTATAGTATACGTCTGAATAGGTTCTGTACAGTATATTTGCTGTCGTCAAATACAATGTGAACTCACCCACACGTTTGCTTTCCCTGAGTCAATGCCACATTTCTCAATGCCACAGTTAAAAATAAACAGAGACTTTATTCAATCTAAAAAGAAATGTGTTTATTTTAGATTCAATTTCTGATATATTCCAGTTTACAGATGTCCTACCCCTGGAAATATAAAAAATGGGTGGTATAGTCCCCAAATGGAAGCGTACCTTCACAACGATACTATTACATATGACTGTAATGAAGGATTTCAGCTTGCTGGTCAAGCTTCAATTACCTGTCTCCATGATGGAAGATGGAACGTTAATGCACCAGAATGCAGAGGTGAGACAAATTAGTAAATATCTGCTTTAGGAAAATTTTCTTTGCAAAAGGTTTTCCTGATGGCACAGGACGGGATCCTGTTCTTTTTTCTAAATATTAATCTCCTTTACAGTGCCATTATATAGAAATGTGCAAGAACCCTAAATGTGTCCATACACATTAAATAAAAATCAGTTGAGCCCACCGCTTGGTGGCATGTTTATGGTGGAGTCCGGTGGAACAACTATTGGATTGCTGATTACGAACAGTTTATTAATTCAAATCAAACATATTGACTCTTATTATTTTGTACTTAGTATCATTCTTTGAGGTGTTCTTCAGTAGTTTTCTTCAGAGGGTTCGTTCTAAAGGACAAAACACAATACTTGAAGCATTCAATTTAGTTGAGATCTGTGCGTATGGCAATGAAAAGGTTGATTCTGTTTAAGTTTTAGGCTGGATTCACATGAGCATATTACGTCCGTAATGGACGGAACGTATTTCGGCCGCAAGTCCCGGACCGAACACACTGCAGGGAGCCGGGCTCCTATAGCATCATACCTATGTACGATGCTAGGAGTCCCTGCCTCGCTGCCGGACAGCTGTCCCGTACTGTAATCATGTTTTCAGTACGGGACAGTAGTTCCACGGAGAGAGGCAGGGACTCCTAGCATCGTACATAACTATGATGCTAGGAGCCCGGCTCCCTGCAGTGTGTTCGGTCCGGGACTTGCGGCCGAAATACGTTCCGTCCATTACGGACGTTAATGTGCTCGTGTGAATCCAGCCTTAAAGTCCAAGCTTGACTTCGTTGCATTTCAAAAACAAACAAGTGCCTATCCAGCAAATAAGACTTGCAGCATATAAATAAAACAAACACCTTGCCCGGCTTGGCACTATCTAAACAAAAGTTTCTTAACCTATGATAAATCTTTAGTACAGTGTTCCTTGGATCAAGATTTCCACACTATTCACGAGCGGATTCCCAGGGTCTGGACTACATTCAGTGCAGCCCTAAATAGCCCAGTGAGCACATCTGTTCTGGAGCGGGGAGGGAATAGCAAGTCCCTTTACCAATCCTATCTGCGTTTCCATAGAAATCCATGCCGGAAAACACACTTAACAAAAATCCTCAACAAACTAAGTTTTGCTGAGTAACCCAATGTTCCAGGATTCCTTGTCTCACCCAACCAGCCAGGTGAGAAATACACCCCCTGCAGTACTTTCCCATCCACAAGCCTACATATCTGCCCCCTCTTCTTCCCACTGCAGGGCTGGGCACTTACTGCGATCAAGCAGTGCAATCTCAAGCATTAGCTTCTAGTTTAAAAAAAAATTGTAGCGACAAGAACCATTAAATCTAGTCACCATTAAATTTTTCTTCTTGTTTTGCTTCATCTATGCAATTGGGGCATGATCTGATAGCAGTCTAAACTCTCATGCACACGACCGTAAAAACTCCCGTTATTACGGGTCGTAATTACGACCCGTAATAACGGGCTCATAGACTTCTATTGGCGACGGGTGCCTTCCCGTTTTCTCACGGGAAGGTGCCCGTGCCGTTGAAAAAGATAGAACATGTCCTATTTCAGGCCGTAATAACGGCACGGACAGTCCATAGAAGTCTATGGAGCTCTCGTAATGACGGGTGGCTACATGTGTGCACCCGTCATTACGGCAGCGTTGCTAAGCGACGTCAGTAAATAGTCACTGTCCAGGGAGCTGAAAGAGTTAACTGATCGGCAGTAACTCTTTCAGCACCCTGGACAGTGACTACCGATCAGTATAAACCTGTAAAAAATAAAAATAAAAGACTTTCATACTTACCGACAACTTCCTGCTTCCTCCAGTCCGGTCTCCCGCCCGTTGCCTTGGTGACGCGTCCCTCTCGACATCCGGCCCGACGTCCTGGATGACGTTTCAGGCCATGTGACCGCTGCAGCCAATCACAGGTCAATCACAGGCTGCAGCGGTCACATGGACTGCCGCGTCATCCAGGGATGTCGGCCTGGATGTGAAGAGAGGGACGCGTCACCAAGACAACGGCCGGGTAAGTATGAATTTCTTTAACTTTTATTACAGAAAAGGCTGTCCCTTCTCTCTATCCTGCACTGATAGAGAGAAGGGGCTGCCGATTAGTGCAGTGCTATTTTGCCGCCAAAAACGTGCTCATAAATACGGGTGGAATACACCGGACCCATATTTACGGGCACGGGTTCGTAAATACTGGTGCAAAACGGGTGGAATACGTGTGACACCGGACCCGTATTTACGCCAGTATTTACGGGTGGGAAAAAATACGGTAGTGTGCATGAGGCCTTAGTGATTCAAGTGCCCACTTGAGTTCCAAGCATTCACACTCCCTATTTGCATAATTTCTTTTAGCAGGAGTCAACTTCCTGGTCAAGTAAATGACCAGGTGTTCCTCCCCATTCACCACTTGTGACAGTACCGCGCCCAAACCTGCATTAGAAGCATCCATCTCGACGAGAAACCCCTTCCTAAAATCATCGGTAATGAGTACTAACTGTTGGCATAAATCAGACTTTAATCTTTGAAAGCCTTGTCTTTCTCTGGAGTCCACATCACATTTACGGACTAACCAACATCTGGCAAGTCAGTTAATGGAGCTGCAATTGAGTAAAAATTTGGCACAAACTTACAATTGTAGCCAGTGATGCATAGAAAAACCCTGACCTGTTTCTTAGTCAGGGCCCTAGGCCAGTTCTGTACTGCCTCAACTTTGTTAACCCGTGGCATGATAAACACTCTGCCAATAATGCACCCAAGTTATCTGATTTTCTCTAACCCCAATGTGCATTTCTCAGGATTTGTCAGGCCTGCATGACTTATGGAATCCAGTACAGTCTGAACTTTACAGAGATGACTTTTCTAATCCAAGTTCTATATTCCCACATCGTCCAGGTAGGCAGCTGAATAGTCCCGATATGACCGCAACATCAGGTCCATCGACCCCTGAAGAGAAGCAGGGGCTCTTTGCAATCCAAATGGCATCACTGCATACTCGTACAACCCACCGGGGGTTGAAAAGGTTGTCTTTATCTTTCGCCCCAAATGTTAACAGGATTTGCCAGTAACCCTCTGTAAGATCAAGCATTGTTATAAAGTTTGCATTACCCAACCTTTCACTTAATTCATCCAGCCTGGGCAAGGGATAAGTATCACATTTTTAAATCTCATTTAGCTTTCTAAAGTCATTACAAAAATTGGGTTTTGGAATCAGGACAGTTGAGCTTGCCCATTCACTTTTAGACTCTTCGATTACACCCAGGTCAAGCATAGGTTGAACCTCAGATGACTACTATGCCTCCCTTCGTGCCTCTGGAATTCGGTATGTCTTAAGACTTACTTTGGTTCTGGGCTCAGTTTCTATATGGTGTTTAATAAAGGTGTGTACGGCCTAGTAGGTCAGAAAACTTAGGTTGTTTTCCTGCAGGAATTCTTTGGCTTTTCGATGTGGTGACGGTGAAACTTATCTATTTTTACCGCGGGATTGATTGTGGCAAATTCCAACCGACAGTATTTGAGGCCACCTAGGATTCCCTGTTTTTCCAGAACTTGATCAAATTTACATGATACACTTGAAAAGACTTTCTTCTGCTGGTTGTTGTACTTTAGAGATTACTTCACCAACCTTTTCCACAACTTCATAGAGGCCTTGCCACTTTGCTAAGAACTTACTTTCTACAGTATTGTGGGGACAGAGGGCTAAATCAGCACTGCGTCCTCTTCATTGTATACCATGCACAGACTGTACTTTTAGTAGCGTTTTTTTTTTCCCGTTATTGCATCTCCGAGCAGCTCAGACCAACTCAAGTGAACGGGACTGAGATGTAATACCAGGCACAGCCATATGATATGAGCCTATATGATAGATATATATATATATATATATATATATATATATATATATATATATATAGTCATGCTGCACTCCCCATACTGTCTCATAAACTACAAGTGCACAAACATATTTCACATTAACCCACAGCAAGTGGGGCTGTGCGCTTTCAAGTGACGCGGATAAATTTTAGTCCCAGTCTGGCCCTGGTTGCCATCAGTCAGGATTTGGCCCAGAAGCTGAAATTTAGCATGCCAGGGCGAATTGTAGAAGTTTTGAAAAAGAAGGGTCAACACTTTAAATATTGAGTCCTTGCCTAAACTTGATGTATTTGTCAATAAAAGTTATAAAAAAAGTATGAAATGCTTATAATTGTACATTCCCCAGCTGGCAGAGCATCTCTCCTCCCCTCCATACTGCTGGCAGTCTTCCCTGCCGCCGCTCCCCTTCAGCTCCCCTCAGGGCGCGCGTTAGGAGGATGCAAACTGGGCAATTGTCCAGGGCCCTTATCCCTAAAGGGGCCCCCCACCTTCAGCATTGCTAGTCAGCTGCCCGTCCGTGAAAGCAAGCAGGCGGGTAGCTGAAAAGCAGTAGCAGTCGGGTAGAGAGTCTTTACCATTGAATCAGCACGGAGGAGCGCCGCCCTGCCGATATTATCACTGATAATACCGGCGCTACTCCTGCTTACTCCATGTTGAAGACTCTCTACTGCTCCTCAGCCGCATAGGAGTCCATTATCTTATGCTACGTATGCACTGCGGCATGCTGTGTCTTCCTGGCGCTGTCAGCATCATGACTTAGTGTATGCTGTGCAGCGTCAGAACACAGTAAACTGGCTCCCAGTTGGTGTGTAGCAGCCTGGAGTGAAGGAGGTACACAATTATACGTAGGCAGCAGCACACTGCCATAGAATATTATCGCTAGGGTCTGATTTATTTATTTTATGGTCTATGGGACTTCTGGGGTTTGATTCTAAGCAAGGAGACGGTAAATATAATAGTGTATATCATACACATATCATATACACATATATACCTCCTCAGAAACAAACCCTAGATTTAAGTCACTTAGACCATAAAATAAATAAATCAGACCCTAGCGATAATCTATGGCAGTATGGTGCATTCATACACTTTCTAAATACATGTTTTTACAATAATACCATGAACCAGGCCATATAGTGCTAAAGACTGTATATGGGAGCTGCATATATACTCTTAAAGGCCTCGTTCACATCGGCGTCCGTTCATGAATTCCATTTGAACTTTCTGTCGGAGAAACCTATTAACGGAAACCCAAACGAAAATCATAGCTTCCGTTTGCATTACCATTAATTTCAATGGTAATGCTTCTGTTGCAAATGGTTTCGTAAGGTGTCAGTTTTCCCCGGAAAACCATAGTGTTATTTGAAATGGAAGTATTAGCATTAAAATCAATGGTAATACAAATGGAAGCTATGGTTTTCGTTTGCCATTCCATTCATGGGTTCCTCCAACAGAAAGGTCTAATGGAACCCGACATTGATGTGAACGAGGCCTAATGCTATGTAAACCATTAAAAGTAAAAAAAAAAAAATATTATTATTAAAAGGCCAGTCTTTTGTGCAACTTTTTAATTAGTTTTTATTAAAAATTCTTTATTTTTAATTAATTGTACTTTTTGAGATGCAGCTGCTTTGTATCCTGTATATTGAGCAGCGGTATCGTGCGTGAAGACCTTACTGGTTCAGCGTCAGCGGGTCCTGCATGTTGATGTGATCGAGTCACGTAGGACCTGCTGACACGGAACTTGTCAGTCCCGTGGACCTGACGAATTCAGGTCTTAGTTCACGATACAGCTGCTCTGTATACAGGATACAAAGCAGCTGTATCTCAAAAAGTAAAAATTATTTTTCATAAAAACACACTGATTGGCCTTTTAATAAAATAAATAAATCTCTTTCAAAAGGTGTACATAGCCTTTAAAAGGGGTTGTCCGGGCACGGACAACTGATGACCTATCCACAGGAAAGGTCATCAGTATATGATCGTGGGGGTCCGACACCCGGACCCAACACCGATCAGCTGCTCTGGCGGCCTACAGGCATGGCAGATGGCTCCAGTCACAGAATAGGGGCCGAGCTGCAGTATTTAAGTGAATAGGAGCAGATTTGCAGTTCTGCAACACGCCCGCTATGCAGTGTACAGAGCCACCTGCTTCAGGCTCCGAACTTTGTGTACAGTGTGTAACATCCGGTGCCTGGAGGTAGCCGGAAGAGCTGATCGGTGTGGGGTCCGGATGTCAGATCCCAACCCCTTTAAGTACTATATGGCCTGCAGCAGTTGTCTGGTCCGGGGTCTGAATTTTTTTTAAAAACATTGTTGTTGTTGTGACATATATTATCTGTGGTCTGACTATATATTGCTGCAATAATACTATGGAGCCAGAGTAAAGTATTGGAAGATAAGAGGTTGGTGTTCTGTAGACCAGTAAGTGTGAATAGGGGACATGATTAATCACTTCCTTCCGCAGCCATTTTTCAGATTTTGACTTTTGTCATTTCCTCCCCACACTCCAAAAGCTATAGCTGTTTTTGTTGTCCAGCGATATAGCCGTATGAGGGCTTGTTTTTTGCTGGACAAGTAGATTTTCATGGCAACATTTATTGTACCATATAAAGTACTGGGAAACTGTAAAAAAATTCTTTGTGGAGTGGAATGTGAAAAAAACAGCGATTCCTCAAATTTTTTTTTGGGGGGGGGCATTTGTTTTTACGGCGTTCACTGAGCCATTAAAATGACATTTTTACTTTATTCTGTGGGTCAATACGGTTATAGTGATACCAAATGTATATCTGTTTTCATTTACCGAATTGACTCAATGTAACTATGTTCTTGGTACATTAAAATTTGGGGGACTCTCTTGTCATTTTGCCCAGTGCCAAGGTTTTCCTAAAACCGACTCTGGCTCCGCTGTCCGCTACTAGTGTGCGCGCGCTGACACTCAAAGGGCCAGCAGGCGACAAATTCACCCAGCTATCCTGAGTACTTAGCGTACCCTCCCCCATTTCTCTTTGCGTTTGCTGGTTGTACTTTCATGTGACTTTTAGTTGGATTATCTGATACCAACCCTGCCTGAATTTGACCTTGCATGCCTGCTATTTGCTTTTGACCTTTTACAAGTTTATTGTGACGATTGCTGCCTGCCCTGACCTCTGGCTTTGCTAATACTGAGTAAACGTCGCTAAAACCGCACCCTGCATCTTACCTGCTGTTATTGTACCTCGCTTGTCTATCTTAGCCATTGCCATTGGAGACTACTCTGGGGATAGCGACCTGGGAATATTAGCAGCTACGTAAGTTAAAGGGTGAAAACCTATTTATCCCTTAAAATACGCTCCCCAGCTTAGTCCCACGCCAAATATGTTGGCAAAAAAATGGATCCACACCATCCTCTGTAGGCCCTGTGACAATATGTGTTTGTGCGCGTGTGTTTGTGTGTGTAATGTGTATGTAATATACAGTATATACACAAAATGTTGACTTGGAGCATTTTTTTGTGGAGGTGCCCCAATCTCTCTAGGTCTTGTGTATTAATTATTGCAGTAGTGAGTAAAAAGTTATTGTTGCTATAATACCAAATCTTGTTTTCTTGGCGGCATTACTAAGTTGAAGGTTTTCAATAAAATTAAAGAAGCAATTGTTTTTCACTGGGCATTCTTATTTAGGCCCCATGCACACGACCGTATTCTTCATCAGTAATTACGGGCAGAAATTACGGACCCATTCATTTCTATTTGCCACGGACACCTTTAACTATTTTTACCAATGGGTGTCCGTGCTGAAAAAATGATAGAACCTGTCCTATTCTTGTCAGTAATTACGGCAAGAACTCTCCCATAGAAGTCTATGGGATCTTCCATAAATATGGACAGTATACGGCTGTGCATCCATATACCGTCCGTATTTACGGAAGCGTTATACAATGTGCCGATGACATCATTTGCATTATCCCTCTTTTTTTTTTTACAGATCCGTATATACGGATGGAATACGGATGCAATACGGACCGTATGTATGGACACCCTTCCATATATACGGGTCCGTATTTACGGACAGTATTTCAGGATAGATGAAAATACGGTCATGTGCATGGGGCCTTAATGAATTTCTATATACAAAAAAATACTGTTCAAAGTAAAAACAAAAAAATGTGTTCAATGTGGCAACGCAAAAACAATTGCTCTTATTGTGCAAAAGAAGTAAAACCTATAAAATATACATATATACAGTACATATAAAAAGTTATGGCTCACAGAATGTGGATATGTAAAAACACAAGAAAAAAAAAAGCTTGTTGCCTTATGGACGGTGTAAGGTTTAAAGGAACAGTGTCATCACAATTTTTTTTTTAATATGTTAAAGATGTTAGTGCTTTATTAAAAACTTTTATATTTATTTGTGTGTTTGTGTTTTACTTTTTCTTATTTTTACACTTTTTCTTCCCTATGGGGGCTGCCATTTTTTTTTCCATTTCTGTATGTGTCGATTAACGACACATACAGACATGGAATACGGCAGCCACAGTCCCATAGGGACTGCGAACGGGGCCCGTTCCATCCACTAACATGTACGCCGTCTGTGTGGGAACTGCGCATGCGCCGCTCCCACACAGTCCAATTTGAAATGCGCGCCGTCCGGCGCCATTTTCCTGTGGACCGGAAGTCGCGGCCGGACAGTAAGATTACTACTTCCGGTCGCGGCTTCCGGACTTGTGCACTTGGACCAGCGGCAGCAGACGGAGCGGACGGGCCGGAGGGAGCCGCGGCGGCAGGAGCAGGTAAGAGATTTCTATGTATGTTCGTGTTTGTGTACGTTTACTACTGTATGTAAACCTACTACACTGTGTGTTAGCTCAAAAAATGGTGACACACAGTGTAGGAGGTTAGACCGTTCAAACCCCTCGTTTATCCCGGCACTAGCCAGGATAAAGGAGGGGGGGGATGCTGAGAGCTCACTAGAGCGAGGGCTTTTTACCCAATTTTGCAATGCTGCAATTTTGGGAATAGCTCCATCTAGTGACCAGCAATGGGAAATATTATAAATTAGAATTAATTTATAATATTTCCTGACTCGTGAAAAAAATAAAAAAAATTAGAACAATGTTTAATCACCTACACACTAAATGTTTAATTAAAAAAAACAAAACATGTTTTTCTGGCAACACATTCCCTTTAAGTAATGCAGTCTCAAGAAGTGATTTGCTTTGAATAGATTTTATAAGAAAATCTGCCATTTTTTCTCCAGGCATTTGTGATGACCCACCTGACCTCCATTATGCTCAACTGGATTTCAGATTTAAACACATAACAACCTTCTTTGTTGGCAATGTAGTACAATACGCCTGCAGACCTGGATATATTCAGAATAACATGGTCCACTCAAATACTATAACTTGTTTGGGAAACTTAGCATGGTCAAAAATACATACAGAGTTCTGTAATCGTAAGTACAAATATGCAAGTTTTTATTTTTGCATGGTAAACCGTGGTAAAAATGTAATTAAAAGTTGGGCCGGGTTGACACGTAGCGTAAATACTGCAGATTTTTTGCAACGGATTTAGTCGCGGGAAATCCGCAGCTTAATACAATAGCAGCAGAGTGGATGAGATCTGAACAAATCTCATCAAACACGCTGCGTAAATGATAAGCGCAAAATACGCTCAGAAATTCACCTGCGGGCAGTTTTTTAATCCGCAGCATATCAATTGTATTTGCGTAATCGCTGCTTTTTTGTTGCGGGTTTTCCCCATTCAATTCATTGGGAAGGTAAAATCCGCAACAGATAGGAGCTGTTGCATTTTTTGCTGTAGTAAAGCTGCGATTTCTCTGCAAAAAAATTTTTGTTTTTATATTTACCCAGAATTACTTACGGTAAGTAATTCTGGGTAAGTATAATTTTTTTTAAAATTTTTACTGGGTTGAAGTTTCATCCCATGTGACTGCTGCAGCCAATCACAAGCTGCCGCGGTCACATGGGATGAAACGTCATCCCAGGAGGCCGAACTGCAGAACGGTAGACGGACGCATCGCCATGGCTATCGGTAATTATGAATTTATTAATTTTCAGGCATCGGGCATAATAGACAGGATTTATAGCCATACTGTAATGAAACGGTCACTCTCCAAATGCTTACTTTCTCGAATTACGCTACAGTTTGGAAACTTTTGATTCTGCCTTATGTTTTAAGATGCTTTACGTTGCAAATGTTTACATAGACAAGTATTTTTATGTACGTATAGTGACTAACAAACTTTTTGTCACTTACAGGGACATCTTGTGGACGTCCTGCAAAAGTAGCGAACGCAGTATTTGAAGCAAACAACTTTTTATTTGAATCTGAGGCAATTTATAAATGTGAAAAGGGGTGAGTTGAATAACCAGGTATTTTACAATATTTTCGGGTTGATAAATGCATCCAGGACAAAACAAGCAAAATGGAAACATAGATGAATGCTTTCCTGCACCAACCTTACGATGACCGTGACTGAAATTTGTGTACAAATATTTTTTTTTTCTATAAGCTGATAATGATTGAAGACATCCGTATGGTATGTTCACATGTGGAAGAATTGTAGCATAAACTTCTGCGACTGAAAATTCCTTCCATACAACTAAATAGGGTAATCTGCAACATTTGCATGGATTTCTGAAAACCCCAATCAGATCAATGTGACAGTTGCAGAATGTTTGGTTTCCGATCTGCTGCGTGTGAATGTTTCCTAATAAAACATTATAGATTTTCCATGTTCATCATATAATGCTCCCCATTCCTCTGGTCAAGGTTATGCAGCAAATTATGGTTATATTATAAGGTATAGGACTTGGTGCCCTACTACTGCAGAATATGTTTGAAAAGGGGAAGCAAGACCCTTATAACAATCAATGAGAAAACTTAGGAAGAGACATGGAGATTATGCAGAAGAAAAAGAGTTACTATCAGGGCAATTAAAAATATAAGCAAATACTGACAACTAACTGATCACAACTAAGATTCTTAATGCTTGACCAAAGAGGTTCTGCTTCAGTTCGGGTGTTTACTATAAGAAATAGTATACCTCCTCTCAATATATTATTAAAAATATTGGTACTCACCTCAGACTTCCATGACCGGTATAATAGAATATAGCTGCAAAACTCCTTGATGCCTTCTAACTTATGGTAATTTTTTAATGTACAGTATTGTGATTTTGTATATACACTTTTAAATTAAAGTAGCCCTTTTAAGGTTTGTTTTTCATGCTGCATTTTCCCTGTGCAATTTCCATACGTGTTGGGAAAGCTCCCGGCACTTACATGAAACGTACCCATAGGCTAGCATTATACGGATAGAGGACAAAAGAGTGTCCTTTTGGGTTCCGTCGGGCGGTATACATTGGGCATACCATTTTTTTGCTGGATAGGTTAGCATAGCCGACTGTGCTATTCTGTCCTGAGGCATCTAGTAAAAAAAAAAGTATACGTTTCACGGGTGATGCCTCTGTAAAACGTATACGTCAGGAAGCTCGCTTGACACCCCTCTCTGCACTCCCCAGGATCCCATCACCTGACACTGCTCTGACAGAACAGAGGGAGGAACAATGTGGCTGTGGTTGGGGCAGCAGCAGGGAAGAGTAGGGTGACGGGATCCTGGGGAGCAGTGTCAAAATCCCAGCACCCGCCTTCCCTCTGTTCTGTCCCCTGTGCTGCCCCTCCAGTGCAGTTAGGCAGAAACCACTATCCCCTCTTCAAGATCTTCAAAACTGCCCTAGTTTTCGGCTGCTTATCTCTGCTTGAGGAATCTATGTCACTGGAGCTTCCCTGAGGTAGTTCTAGTAACGTAACTGTCCATTTATGGACAGCTACGTCACTGGGGCTTCCCCAGAGAAGCTCCAGCGCTGTAGCTACCACTCAAGTCGCTGCCGTGCTCAAGCAGGCTGTTGACTATCCTCAACTACCCTGAGTCCCCTACTTCTTATCTGCCATCCGGGGAAGCTACCTTACTGCAGTGTTCCTGGGGTAGCCCCATTGACGTAACTGTCCATATAATGGACAGTTACGTAGCTGGGACTACCCCAGAGGAGCTCCAGTGCAGTAGCTTCCCCATGCGACCCTCGAGCGGAAGGGCTGCATACTTATATCATGCTTGTGCAAAGCGGTGCTTTTTAGGGGCAGCCCAGGGGACATGATAGAGGGGGAATAGTCCCTTTATGATGTCGCTTGTGCTGCCCCTCAAAGCGCCACAGTGCTCAAGTAGGCAGCCGACTATCCCCTTTATCTTAAAGGCAGCCGGAGTCCGGACTGCTTACCTGCCTTACGGCTACATCACCAGAGCTTCCCTAGGAGTAGCCTCGGCAACGTAACTGTCTGTATGCAGTAAGCTCCTAAACTCAACCTTAGTTTTGGCAGAATGTCTATGTAGGGGACTTGGAGCACTGTATTAGAAAACAAACTTTGACCGCAATAAATATATATAAAAAAAATTAAATCAAAGAATTTAACTTTAATTTAAAAAAAAATTGTGTTCAAAGTGAATATGTACTCTTGAAGTTAGATCAAGGATGTAAAAACAATATTATAAAAGTAAAGTTCCTTAAAGGAAGCATTGTAATAGCTTTGAACAGAAGAATCTATACAATAAGGACTATAACAAAATTTCATTTGTCCATATCATTTTAGATACAAAATGGTTTCCCCAAGTCAATCTGTGAAATGTGGATCAAATACAAGATGGAATGGTAGCTTGCCTGTTTGCGAAGGTAAAATATTAGTTAAGGCTGTGTTCACATCAGCGTTGCTTTCCGTTGAGGGGTTCCGTCTGAACTTTCCGTCGGGGGAACCCCTCAACGGAAAGGCAAATGGAAACCATAGCTTCCGTTTGCATCACCATTGATCTCAAAGGTGACGGAAACTTTTTAATGTTTTCCGCTTTTCACCGTTGTGACAGGGCTCCGTTGTTTTGATGGAATCAATAGCGCAGTCGAGAAATGGGAAAAGATTTTTTTTGGAGCTTTACTTTGTTTATATATATATATATATACATATATATATATATATATATATATATATATATATATATATATATATTCCCAAAAAACTTTATTTAACTATTTTTACATTTACATGGCTTATTAGAGGAACACAAAGATGGTAGACATGGGGAGCCTTTATTAGGCCCCCAGGCTACCAGAACAACAGTTGAAACCCTGCGATCGCATCATGTGGTGGGTGGGCGGATTGGAGTAACAGAGGGGGTCCCTCTTTCTGTATAACAGCTTAGATTCAGCTGTCGCTATTAACCACACCATTTAAGTGGTTAAATGGCTGGGATCAGAGTTTTTTGGTTATATTATACTGTTAGAGAGGGTGTCAGCTGTATGGACGGCTGACAACTGCGACATATAGAGTAGGCTCAGCCTGTGAGCCCGCTCCATACTCCCCCCCCCCACACACACACACACTCACCGACTATGACATAAATGTACAGTGCTGTGAAAAAGTTATTGCCCCTCACCCGATTTCTTCTATTTTTGTTAATTTGTCACATTTAAATGTTTCAGATAATCCAACTAATTTTAATAGAAACATAAAGAAATAACAAATAACTAGTAAACACAAAATGCAGATTTTAAATGATCATTCCATTTATTTATTTTGTATTATTTTTTTTTTTAAATATCTGTATTCGTCTATAACAACATGTAATACAACAATAACAAAAGTGAAAACAAAGCATAGTTATACTCCAATTCAGGATCATCGCCCAATGTCTACTCCATTTGCTTATAAAAATAAAGTGGTGCATACTACAGTTAGCAAATAGAACATGAGATGTACGGAAAGAAAATCGTAGGCATATGTATGCCACTAATAGCTTACCGTATTTTTCAGACTATAAGACGCACCTGACTATAAGACGCACCCAGGTTTTAAACAGAAAATAGGAAAAAATTATTTCATATTTTGCTACTTTTACTATGCCAGAAGGCAGATCTGGGGCCTTCATTAGGCCCCCGGGCTGCCATGGCAACCATCGGCACCCCCCAATCACCTTGCCGGGGGGCGTTGGGCTGTCGGAGGGGTCGTGCCCCTCGGGTTATCCCATGAAGGATAACTGTGGATATGTCATAAATGTCAGATGCGGGTTCCACCTCTGGAATGTGCACCTATCTCTAGAACTGGCCCCCTAAACCCCGTTCAAGCTTTTTGTGATCTCCCGGCCACTTAATGATTACATGGTCGAGTTACGGAAACAGCGTAGCTCGCTGAGCTACGCTGTTTTCGTAACTCCCATAGTAGTGAATGGCAGTTACAGAAGCAGCGTAGCATGCGAGCTATTCTGTTTCCGTAATTATTATTCAGTTCTATGGGATTTACGGAAACAGTGTAGCTCGCTGAGCTACGCTGTTTCTGTAACTCGACCATGTAATTGTTAAGTGGCTGGGTGAGCACAAAAAGCTACAACTGAGATTAAGGGGCACCTTATAGAGATAGGTGCGGGTCCCAGAGGTGAGACACCATCTATCTGATATTTGTGAGATGTCATAAATGTCCTTCATGGGAAAACCCCTATAAATGCAACGGTCGCTATTGACCACGGCATTTAACTAGTTCAACGGCCAGGAACAGCGCATTTTAGTCTTGCTTAAATGGCTGTTTATCACATAGTTGTTCCCCCAAGCAGGCCTCATTATGAAGCATAGTGTTAAGTCTGGATTTAACTACGGCAATCTGAGGAATGTGGTTAGATTTCCAATGTACAATAATAGTACTTCCTGCCACTTCCAAAAATTCGGCCCACCAGCCATCTAATTTTCTTATGTAGTGTTTGCATTTTCAAGTTTAACAGGGCCATCTCAGCTGTGGGGGACACCGCATATTGCCCAATCGTGAGATCAAATCAAATACATTTCCCAAAACCCTTTTACCTTCGCACAATTCCATAGAATGTGGAGTATATTCCCATGATAACTCTGTCTTCTAACAGCAGAGTGTATGGAGGTAAGGCAGAGAGGGTAATTCACCCACTCTACGGGCCATAGTAGTGGCTGCTAGAAATGTCATTTTGAGTGTGTGTTTTAAAAAGGTACAGAGACTAGGGGTTCAAATGGTGAAATTGTCATAGTAGTGAGGACAGTATTTAGATCCCACAGAGGGACTGAAGTCCTAAACTGCAGTTTGAGCCTAGAAGAAGCTATCAGGAACCTCCTGACCCAGGGGTGTTCAGTCAGTCTAAAAGCAAACAAGGAACTCAGGGCTGAGTTTTGGACTTTTAAAAAGGTGTTTGGTTTAAGATTCTTGAACAGTTCCGCCTGTGGAGAAAATCTAAAATTAAGGGAATATCTGGTTTGGATCTAGATCTATACCTGCAAAATTGATAAATCTTCTCAAAACCCTTAAGGAGGCTCTGTCACCAAATTATAAGTGCCCTATCCCCTACCTTTTCTTATCGGCGCTGTAATGTAGATAACAGCAGTGGTTTTTATTTTGAAAAACTATAATTTTTTAGCAAGTTATGAGCAATTTTATATTTGTGTTAGTTCGTTTCTTAACTGGGCGTTTTTTAACCTTTTGACCAAGTGGGCGTTGTAAAGAGAAGTGTCATACACTTCTCTTTACGACACCCACTTGGTCAAAAGTTAAAAAAACACCCAGTTGGGCATTAATAAACTAATTAGCATAAATCTAAAATTGTTCATAACTTGCTCAAAAATGATTGTTTTTCAAAATAAAAACCACTGCTGTTACGTACATTACAGCGACGACCAGATTAGGTAGGGGATATTGCACTTATAATCTGGTGACAGAGCCTCCTTAAAGAGACTCTGTCACCACATTATAAGTGCCCTATCTCCTATATAAGGAGATGGGCGCTGTAATGTAGGTGACAGTAATGCTTTTTATTTAAAAAAACGATCTTTTTTCACAAAGTTAGGAGCGATTTAAGTTTATGCTAATGAACTTTCTTAATGCCCAAGTGGGCGTATTTTTACTTTCGACCAAGTGGGCGTTGTACAGAGGAGTGCATGACGCTGACCAATCGGCATCATGCACTCCTCTCCATTCATTTACACTGCACTAGCGATATAGATATATCACTATGTGCAGCTACATACACAAGCCCTAACATTACTACAGTGTCCTGATAATGAATACACATGACCATCCAGCCTGGACGTCATGTGTACTCAGAATCCTGACACTTCTGAATCTTTTTTTGTGAGATTCCGGCAAGTGAAACCAAATCGCGTTTAGCTCCGAGATCTCGCGAGATTTCGTATCCGTTGCTGGAATCTCACAGAAAAGATTCAGAAATGTCAGGATTCTGAGTACACATGACGTCCAGGCTGGATTTCATTATTAGGACACTGTAGTAATGTTAGGGTTTGTGTATGAGGCTGCACATAGCGATATATCTATATCGCTAGTGCAGTGTAAATTAATGGAGAGGAGTGCATGATGCCGATTGGTCAGCGTCATGCACTCCTCTGTACAACGCCCACTTGGTCGAAAGTAAAAGTACGCCCACTTGGGCATTAAGAAAGCTCATTAGCATAAACTTAAATCGCTCCTAACTTTGTGAAAAAAGATTGTTTTTTTTTAAATAAAAAGCATTACTGTCACCTACATTACAGCGCCGATCTCCTTATGTAGGAGAAGGGGCACTTATAATGTGGTGACAGAGTCTCTTTAAGTAAATATTTGATGTAACTTTCTTCCTGCTGGCTAGTAATGTAGAAATGATTGACTCAAATAACCCTCTCTCTTTCTATGAATTATCCTTTCGGTTTCCAAGCTATTAGATGAAGCTTTGATATATTTGGGTGCATTACGAGCCCTGTAACAGGAGATATGATCTGGTCAGGAGAATCCATTGCTGATCTGAGGACATTCTCCTCAACCATGTGAACCAGGGTCTCTTCGACCAGAAGGGAGAAATTAGAATGACTGAGGCACAGTCCTCCCTGATCTTCTTTAATACCCTTAATGCTGTTCCTGACTCCAATATTGGGAGAGTGCGACCACTGGGTAGTCTGTGGGGTCTAGGGAAAAGAATCTCCTGACTTTCCCGTTTTCTCTGGTAGAAAATAGATCTATTGAGAGAGCTCCCCATCTGTATTCTATTATCTGAAATATGAGTTTAGAGACCACTCTGACTGGAGTAACCAATTCCTGTTTAAGAAGTCTGCTACCTGATTGTTCTTTCCCCTTAGGTGGACTGCTGAAAGAGATAATAAGTGGAGGTCTGTCAGAGTAAATATTTGTAAGGACAAATCCATCAGAGCGTTCAATCTTGTACCCCTGATGGTTTATATACGCCACTGCTGTCATGTTGTCGGAATAAATTCTTATATTCTTACCTTGAAACTGTAAGCACAGCGTTGTTCAGAGCCTGAATACTGCAGCTAGCTCCTTGATGTTGAAGGACTTCAGAGAGGTTTGATATGCCACTGACCCTGAAGGAGTCGCAGTGGGCTCCACAAACCCAGGGGCTTGCATCCATAGCTATGCTGACTGTATGCGTGGTTAAAGATGAAACCCCTTTCTTGAGATTTTCTCTGTTCATCCACTATTTGAGAGACAGCCTGGCTATAGATGAAAGGTGCCGGGGAAGATCCAAGGAGAATTTGCTCCTGTGCCGCTTTTTCAGAATATCAGGTTGAAGAGCCCTGGATCTGAACTGAGCACACATCACTGCTGGGATACACGATGTCAGATGGACCAGGACCGATAAGCTCTCCTGAAAGATGTTGTATGGTTCAGAAAGGGTTCTGACATCCTGTCCAGCAGAGGCTGAACCTTCCCCGAAGAAAGGAAGGACATCTGTCTCGAAGAGTGTAGAAGAATCTTCAAAAAAATACACTTGCTGGAAGGTATCAGATTTGACTTTTTTAAATTTATGTTCCACCCCAGTCTTATTAGGACAGAACAAATTATTTCTATCTGCCATGTCAGAGTCTGAGCTGAGTCTGCCACTATCAGAAAATCATATAAGTAAGGAATCAGAAGAATTTCCCTCTTCCTGATGTAGGAAGTAATCTCTGCGATTAATTTGCTAAATACCCTTGGAGCTTGAGAAATGTCGAAGGGGAGAGCTCTGTACTGTAGGTGGATTAAGGAGCTGTTGATAATCACTGCGACTCGTAGGTATTTCTAATGAGACCTGCAAATTGGAACGTGATAATAGGCATCCTCCAGGTCTATGAATGCCATCACACAGTCTTTGAAGAGAACGCAGTTGATGGAATACTTTCCATCTGAAATTTTTTGTAGACTATCTCCTGTAGATTTATATTAACCCTGAATTTCCCCACTGGTTTCCTTACCAAAAGTAGGGGAGTATAGAAACTTTTCCTTATCTCCAGACTTGGAAATGGAATGAGGGCCTTCTTTCTCATAAGGGAAACAATTTCTGACTCTAAAACTAGTTGTTTCTCTGGATCTCTTTGAACCTTCGTAAGAAGGAACCTTTCTGGAGGAAGGGACTTGAATTCTAGATAATATCCCGATTGTATAATCCCAAGATCTACTGATTTGCAGAGATCTCTTTCCAATTTTGATTTAAAAAAAAAAGGATAGATGACCTTTATTTTTGGGGTAATTCTGGGGCCTGAAAGGGAATCCTTTTATTCCTAGGGTATTTTGAGGCCTTTATTTCTGTTCCATTTTGTTTAAATTTTCTATTAAACCTTCTTGTTTTCTCTGAGTAGGGAACCCCTTTCTCCTATCTGTGGCCTTTTCTAAAAGATCATCTAGAAAAAAATCCACAGAACAAGGAATGGAGCACAGCTTCCCCTTTGAGCATATGTCCCCCTTCCAAGATTTCAACCAGATAGTCCTTTTAGTAATCTAGCAGAGAGGTGGACAGAGTCCACTGTGGTGTCAGCCAAGAAGTCTTTGGACAGAACTGGGAAGGAGGAAAAAAAATCTGTTCTCAGGAGGTTTTATCTATAATTTCTAGTTCTAACTGAGAAATCCAGATTTTTAAGGATCTTGCCACACACGTTGGAGCAATACCTGGCTTCAAGGCCCCCATAGATGCTTCCCATGTTCTTTTTAAATAATAATCTGCCTTCCTATCAATGGGGTCAGAAAGGGAACCTAGATCCTCAAATGGTAGAGCATTTTTCCCCAATATTATGGCTACTGGAGCGCCTAGTCGAGAAATACTATCCCAATCCTTCCAGACCTCCTCCTCAAAAGGATATTTCCTTTATAGGATCTTGGGGTTACTAAGCTTTCTGACAGGGTTCTGCCATTCCCGTCTACTGAGGCTTGCCACATTTTTATGGATGGAAAACTTCTCTGTCTTCTTGGACCTAAACCTTCAAACATTATATCCTGGACGAATTGGGGTCATCAATATTCCTTGTGGCTCTCACTGTTTTAAGTAGCTGATCCACATCCTCAGCCAAGAATAGATTTCCCGCTCAGTCGCTCTTTAGAGGAATCATCCAAAGAGCCTAGCTCTCCATCTTCCTCTAGCAGAAAATTATCTACGGTAGAAGAAACTGTTATATTCATCCGAACAGTAGAGGTAAAAGATAGCTCTCACTTCTTCATTAAGGACTTAATGGAATTCCTAACGTCAGCCCTTACAATATCCTTAATTCTAGATCCAAAGATTGTAGATTCCTTAGCAATAACCTTGTCTAGGCAAGATTGGCATAGTCTTTTATTGTAAGAAGCTGCTAACTTTTTGTTACATACAGCATATTCTTTATTACGGGATTTATAGAATTTCTTTCTAGTACCCTCGCTGACGCAAAAACATAGTGTACAGAAAAAGGACAAGATTAGCAAAATATTTTGTCCTGCCATATGTAGAGGATCGCACTGCCATCTTTAAAGTACCGGACTGGAAGATCTTGCGGCGTCCGAGTGGTCAGTTCTTCCTGCTGCTTCTCCTGGCGTTTCCATCATGGGACACTAGCAGAGGAAGGAGCTCCATTTTCTTTAGGTCTTGGATTGGCTGGGGAGGCACTCTGCTCAATGCACGCTGTAAGCCCCTTCTCCCTATTGGGGCTAACGGAACACCACTTCCTGGGACGTAAGCGCGTCACCCCGCCGGAATTGGCACACCACACCAATCGGTAGTGGTCACTGAGTGCGCTGGAAGCTGCCTAACACCGGGCCTTCCATACCAGCTTGCCTGGTAATTGAGCATGACCCAGATAGAACCGCTCTCCATCCAGAGGAGACCCCACCAGCGGCAGGATCAAAAACACCTACTTAGAGGGAAGTGGTGGCGGGGAGTGAAGGGAGTTAGGGTAGGCTTAATGTTGCTCCTGAAGAGTCTTACACCTTCAGGGTAGCCAAAGGGAGACCTGGTAAGAACCTGTTAGGGGGTCTGCAATCTGGAGAGAAGTGCTTTTCCAACAAGACCATACCATCTGGAGGACAGGAAACCTGACTGGGTATGTGTAGAGGTGTGTCAATTTTATATCATCAGGCTTCCTCTCAAGTGAATGGAATGTGTCTCCAGGGGTGAAAGGGTAAATTCTAACTTTACATTTCTCTCCCCCATATAAAATATGATATTAAAGACTGAAGTGTTCTAATAAATTTGAAAAGCTTAGGGGCACACATCTATATAGATATAGTATTTTCGGGAGGGTACACGACTTATCTCTATAGTTATTGGCAATATTCAAGACAAGGTATAGAAGGCCTTGCAACGTAGGAAAAAAGGAAATTCCTCAGCACATCCATAAAATATAAAAAGAGCTTTATTTGATCATCTTAAAAAAAATCCAAGGAGGACACATGGAAAGCGTGTTACAGCTTACGCATTTCGAACAAAACTGTTCTTACTCTTAGCATACTTAACAGATTCAGTACATGCATTTTAAAATCAAGGATAGTCAATCCTGACATCTCAGTAACAGCTCTACACACCACTTGAAAAAGAAACCGGTTTCATGTATAACAAAATTACGGTGTGTATATATATATATATACAGAAACCTATATTCACAGGGAGAAAAACTATAGTCATTAGTGATTTCCTATCCACTGTAGTCAAATGAACAGCTCTCCAGTGTAAGGATTTCCGGGAAAGTGCTCCCAAGATCTCAGCTCCTTGACGATGCTGATAGGTCTCTCCAGGCATTATATATTGATGGCCTATCCTTAGCATAGGTCATCAATGTCACATCGGTGTGGGGTCCAACTGTCGCTGCAGCCCCTTTAGTCAGCTGACCTAAGGATAGGTCATCAATATAAAATGCCCAGAGAACCCTTTTAAAGTGGTTCTCCCCCTAAATCTTTGTTAGAAAAATCAAGTTGACAGTTCCTGCAAACGACCGTAATATGGCTCTGTACAATTTCCCAGTTGTACAGAGTCACAAACCAGCAACCATAGACATATTTCCTGTAGGATTTTGCTTCTAGGGGAGAATATCTTCGTAATATAGCACCACACAGAGGCACCATGTGGCAGCATACTGTGTATCCTGGAGCCGCACATGGCTCTGGCATGTGAATGTGGCCTAATATCTTATATGTGGTAGGGAATGGCATAGTGATCCAGCTGCAAAGTTTATTATACTCTTCATTGTTTGGAGTACAGTGCAAATCCAGCCAAAAGCGGAGTCATGTCTGACAGTTTGGTTTCTAGGGGTACACTAACAACCACCGTCTTTTCAGTAGGGCTGTCAGACAGTAACCTTTCAGATTAACTCAAGTATTCAGCTCAAGTCATAACTGCGCCTTTATACTTTTCCAATGTTTTTGTCATATTAACAATATTTTTAAAAAAATGTATCAAGGGGTCGAGCCTCTATCATTAAAAGTTGTGAAATATTAAGTTTAGCTCCAGTCCATATCCAGGTTTTGAGTGCATTAAGACTTAAATTTAATATGGAATGAATTCAATGTCCAAATAAGTATACTTTTACATTATATTACATATGCTAGACGTCCTCCTTCCATTTGGAATATGTTTTATTTAAAAAATGTTGTACTCAAGTGAATTTTCTTTGTTTCTCAGTCCAGAAATGTTTACCACCTGAGGATCTTAAAGATGGATCATATAGCCTTAAGAAAGAGGACTATATTTACAATGAATCTGTGATATACAAGTGTAATACATTACAACTTGTTGGAAAAGCTTCTGTATCCTGTACAGAAGAAGGAAAATGGTCATCTGGTGCACCGGAGTGTAAAGGTTGGACATTTAACTTTACTTACCTATATATTAGAAAAACATCCTATATCATGTATTATTGTGTTTATCTACCTAAAAGATATTAGGAGATCATGTTTTATACATTTTTATTTCACAATGTGAGAATTTACCAATGTTTATGATATACATGTACGCCAATGTTTATGTAACATGTACGCCAATGTGTGGGAAAGGGTTCAATACAATAAAAAAAATATATAAAAATTTGAAATATAGAAATGTTTATAAAATAAAAATAATTTAAGGAGCCCGTACACGATGCGGCTGAGCTGCAGTAATTGTTGCTTGAAAAACCGCACACTATTTTACTGCAGCTTTCTCAATTTTTGCAAAGCCCACAAGGGTTGTACAGGTGAAGCAAAAAGTGTATTCATAATAGATATCCCCTTAATCCTAACAGCCATTGCAATAAAGTTTTTATATATTAAGGTGAAGATCTGATATTTTTTTTTATAATAAAAAAAGTTATATAAATTTTACTTAAACTTTTTTATATTGCAAATGATAGCCATCTCGTCCTGCAAAAAACAAGGCCTCAAATGCAAAGTAATTTAAAAAAAAGTGGGAGAAAATGTGGGAAAGCAAAAATATCCAAGTACAGCGCTTGGGTGTGGATGGATCATAATAGTTGATTCTGGGACTACCCCTTTAGGGTCAAAATTTGATTGGCCCTTAGGGGTTACTGGAATTTTCCAGGATTAGATATTTTTTTTTTAACCAGAAATAGTGCCTCCCACGTCCAAGGGCTGTGTATACTACTGCAGCTCAGCTCTATTCACTTAAATGGGAATGAGCTACAATAGTAGACACAGCCCATGGTTACTGGTAAAAAGCAGACCCTTTTTTCTAAATACCTTTAAACTCTATATGAGCCATGTATAGCCTCTAAAGAATAGCATAGTGTAATACGGTATTCTATACAGAAAATAATCGGTTTGCCGACGCATATCGGCTCTGTGTAGTCCAAAAGGACACCCTTTTGGCACATGCTGGGTGATTATAAATTGGTGAATGCATGCACCGAATGTAGTTCATAAACGGTATGTGAACAGAGCCTAAGTTTACTAAATGTGATTGTACAAGGTAAAGCTGCTGAATCTTAAATCCAATAATGAACTAAATTCTGAAACGTCTTTTACAGCTGTCTGCACGTTTCCTCCTGGACTTGACTATGCGGTGGTAGAGGAAGAGTTTGCCCACCAGAAGTTTTTTAACAGTGGCAAAAGTGTGCAGTACAAATGTCACCCAGGTTTTGTTCCAGTCACCGGCAAGAGTAATAAAATAACATGTCTTACTGACCTCAAATGGTCACAGCACGAGTTATTTTGCACTCGTAAGGCTATTTTATTTTACTTCATGACAATGTATAATGCATTATGTCTTTATTCACATTATCTCACGCTCATACTAGTTAGTGGTTTGCTCCATTTGTCATCACATTTCTACTTAATGAATGGTCTACTCAAATTAAAATATGAAAAGAATATCCTATTCAATCTTAGATCTTTTTCCTCCACATATTTCCCATAATCCCAAAGTGGCATGGTTTCTGGGAAAAAAAAGCAGACCCTTTTTTCTAATCCCATGCAACCCCTTGTTAAAATCTTAAACAATGGACATAATATAGCAAATCAGCACTTTCATAACATTTGTGACTCTGGCATCCGTATTAATCAAGCAAATTTATGAGAGTTGGCAGAAGATGTGTCACCTTGATGAATACTCACTTAGCACTCACTTTGGTCCTGAAAAATGACACTTGTAGAACCCTGGGTGTCAGTTCACACGTTGCGTAAATACTGCAGATTTTCTGCAACAGAATTAGTCGAGGAAAATCCGCAGCATAATACAGTAGCAGCAAAGTGGATGACATAGAACAAATCTCATCCACATGCTGCGTAAATACTGAGCGGAAAAAACGCTCAGAAATTGACATGTGGTGCAGTTTTTTGATCTGCATCATGTCAATTGTATTTACGTAAACGCTGCTGTTTTGTTGCGGGTTTTCCCCATTGAATTCAATAGGGAGGTAAATTATGCAACAAATAGCAGATGTTGCGTTTTTTTGTGGTGGAATCGCTGCGATTCCTCCTAAGAAAAAAACACAACACAGAAAAAAAATATCTTATACTTACCCAGAAGTCTTTATTTCTTCCTCCACACCGGCCTCTTTGGATGACGTTTCATCCCAGGAGACTGCTGCAGCCAATCACAGGCTGTAGAGGCGGTCACATGGGAAAAAAGATCATCCCAGGAGTCAGGCCTGGATGACGTTTCATCCCAAATGGGACTGCCGCTGCAGCCAATCACAGCCTGCAGCAGTCTCCTGGGATGAAAACTCATCCCAGGAGGCTGGCCTTCTAGCAGGCCGGCTAAATGCTGCAATTTTCTGCAGCAGACATTCCGGGCGAAAAACTGCACCACAGTTTGGTGTGGATTTTCGCCCGGAATTCCCTGGACACGCTGCATGCTTTTACGCAGCGTATCCGCCCTGTGTGAACATAGCCTTAGAGTGTATTCACATAGTGCGGTTGTGTCTCTGCACAGCAAAACCGCAGTTCTGCAGCTAAAATACTAACTGCAGGAAGTCTGTACAAAAGAACAAAAAAAAACATGATACAACTGCACTTTGTGAATACACCCTTAGGGGGGATTCACACGAGCGTGTATTCGGTCCGTGCGGGCCGCGTGGTTTTCACGCGGCACGCATGGACCAATACAAGTCTATGGGGCAGTACAGACAGTCCGTGCTTTTTGCGCAGCGTTTGTCTGCTGCGCAAAAAGCGCGACAGGTTCAATAACTCTGCGTATTTCGCGCATCACGCACCCATTGAAGTCAATGGGTGCGTGAAAACCACGCAGGTTGCACGGAAGCACTTCCGTGCGAACCGACTGAAACAGCGCACAAGCTGTCAAAAGGATGAATGTAAACAGAAAAGCACCACGTGCTTTTCTGTTTCCGAACATCCAAACGGAGTGTCTTTGCGATGAGCGAAGCCGGACAAGCGAACCGAACTTCACCGGGTTCGGCCGAACTCGTTTTGGCCGAACCCGGCAAAAAAATTATCGGTACTCGACGTCAGGAGATAGTCACTGTCCATGGTGCTGAAAGAGTTAAACTGTTTCAGCACCATGGACAGTGACTTCCGATCCCAATATACATGAACCTGTAGAAAAAAAAACGAAGTTCTGACTTACCGATAACTCCCGGCATCTTCCTCCAGTCTGACCTCCCGGGATGACAATTCAGTCCAAGTGACAGCTCCAGCCAATCACAGGCCAAACACAGGCTGCAGCGGTCACATGGACTGGCGCGTCATCCAGGGAGGTGGGGCCCGATGTCGAGAGGCGCGTCACCAAGGACGCGTCACCAAGGACGCGTCACCAAGGCAACGGCCGGGAAGTTCTCGGTAAGTACGAACATTTTCTTTTTTTTCAACAGGTTTTTCGATGTTGTGTTCGGCATTCACTGTCGAGGGTGCTGAAAGAGTTAGCTTTTTCAGCACCTTGGACAGTGACGGGCGTCGACTAGCCTCATCTCTATGATGCCGGCTGCGCGAAAATCACGCAGCCGCGCATCAGACACGGAAGACACACGCAGCTGTCAAATGTTTTTTGTGCGCGCAAAACGCAGCGTTGTTTGCGCGCGCAAAAACGCAACGTCCGTCTGTATCTCCCCTTAGGCTTGATACACACACCGCATAAAGATTATACCGTGGAACTGACCTGAAAATCTGAACCAATATCTGCATGTGTTCGGTATGTGGATTTTGTTGTTTGGTACAGAATTTAGCAGTGGATTTCACTCATTGCAATGAATAGTCACCCAGCAGAGCCTGTAAGTGTCTCTGTACTTGAGAGCAATATTTCGGTCTCTACTATGTGTATGAGCCTTAAAGATGTGTCCACAAGCCGCATATTTGTTGCAGAAATTGTTGCGAATGAAAAATCTGCTGATGACCTTTTTCAGAAATTTCTGCAGCAAAACTGCCACGAGTGTACGTACATATCTATAAGATAAATTGATAAATACCCTGAAAACACAATATGCAGTGGGCTTGTTCAGTGCACTTCACATACAAGCGAAAGAGGAAGGAAGTTACATGTAGAGACTAGCAACCTTTGTATTCTCTAATCTGCATTTCATATATTTAGATTTCAGAGTAGGAAAAAACAAAATAGAGCGTCAGATGCCACTAGAAACGTAAACTTTTTCGTTTTCAGGTGCATAGATTATAATATAAATCAGGAAACTCCAGAATCCAAACTTTTCCATATATTATTATATGTCTCCTGCTTCTTTGTGACATCTCTGTGTTCTGAAAAAGTTATGTCAAAGCATAAATATTTATTTTTATTAATGCAGGCATATCATGTGGTGACCCAGGAGATATAGATCATGGACAGATACAATCGGAAAATTTCTTATTTGGTTCAAGAATCAACTACACTTGTTTTCCAGGGTAAGTTTATGGCATTGTTTCATCATAATTTTTCATTGATTTTATAATAAATTAACTTTAAAGAGGCTCTGTCACCAGATTTTGCAACCCCTATCTGCTATTGCAGCAGATAGGCGCTGCAATGTAGATTACAGTAACGGTTTTATTTTTTAAAAACGAGCATTTTTGGCCAAGTTATGACCATTTTTGTATTTATGCAAATGAGGCTTGCAAAAGTACAACTGGGCGTGTTGAAAAGTAAAAGTCCAAGTGGGCGTGTATTATGTGCGTACATCGGGGCGTGTTTACTACTTTTACTAACTGGGCGTTCTGACAAGAAGTATCATCCACTTCTCTTCAGAACGCCCAGCTTCTGGCAGTGCAGACACACAGCGTGTTCTCGAGAAATCACGCTGTGACGTCACTCACAGGTCCTGCATCGTGTCAGACGAGCGAGGACACATCGGCACCAGAGGCTACAGATGATTCTGCAGCAGCATCGGCGTTTGCAGGTAAGTCGATGTAGCTACTTACCTGCAAACGCTGATGCTGCTGCAGAATCAACTGTAGCCTCTGGTGCCGATGTGTACTCGCTCGTCTGACACGATGCAGGACCTGTGAGTGACGTCACAGCGTGATCTCTCGAGAACACGCTGTGTGTCTGCACTGCCAGAAGCTGGGCGTTCTGAAGAGAAGTGGATGATACTTCTTGTCAGAACGCCCAGTTAGTAAAAGAAGTAAAAACGCCCCGATGTACGAACATAATACACGCCCACTTGGACTTTTACTTTTCAACACGCCCAGTTGTACTTTTGCAAGCCTCATTTGCATAAATACAAAAATGGTCATAACTTGGCCAAAAATTCTCGTTTTTTAAAAATAAAAACGTTACTGTAATCTCCATTGCAGCGCCGATCTGCTGCAATAGCAGATAGGGGTTGCAAAATCTGGTGACAGAGCCTCTTTAAACTGTTCATGTCAGAATTAAATTCAAGATTTTGTATCAGGAACCTGCAATCTAGAATTATTAATACTTGTAGAAGAATGGAACATCAAACACATTAGGCAAAACAATAAACATCTGTAAATTTGAATAGAGTCGAAATTACTAAATAGAAACCTTGCATATCTTTACAGTGGTCCCTTAAGTTACAGTATTAAGCGATGTCCTTTAACATGATATCACATTCATGTGCTGTTCTGTGGCGCATGAGATTAGCAGGAAGATCCAGCCAAACAGCATGGTCATCACTGGAAAAACGCCTGTGAATTAGCGCAACACATTTGGGGCAAGTACCGACAATCAGTGTGTTTTACAGTACGTAAATGCAGATTGGCTGTCTGGTATCGCCTCTCTGAGCTACAATACAGTACAGTCAATTGAGTAGTTATAGGAGTCGCAGCAATTGCGACCAGGCTCCGAAGCCAGGGGGCCCCCGCAACACATCCATCAAAAATGTATACAGTAACTGGGGTCTATGTAATAAACGGTTACTATAGTAACAGTATACTTACTCTCCTCGTTCCAAAATGCAGCGGAGGTCCTGATGTCTCTCCGCGTCATGATGCCTTGTGCACCGTGCACAACGTCGTGCCGCTGAATGGTGTCAGGACCTCCACTGCGCCTGGAGCCGAAGGGGAGGATAAGTGTAAGATTGTCAGCTGGGGCCCTGTAGCTAAGCCTACCACATGGTAGGCTTAGCTACAGGGCCTAGCAGACAAGATGACACACGGTGTGATCCTTTCTGCTGGGCCCTGTATCTAAGCCTACCTTGTGGTAGGCTTAGATACAGGGTCCAACAGACAGTATCAAACATGGGCCCTGTATCTAAGCCTGCCGTGTGGTAGGCTTAGATACAGGACCCAGCAGACAAGGTCACATATGGTGTGATACTGTCTGCTGGGCCCTGTATCCATGCCCATATTTGCCACTAGGCACTAGGGCTCTGCATGTAGACTCCAGCACTGCTGACGACTTCACTGTCCATATATGCCCAGTGAGGTCAGGAGCTGCCCAAGGTGTAAATTTAACGTATAACTGTGATGGATGCCATACAGTTGCATCCGTCACCCAGGCCTAATTCACATCTGTGTTAGAGGCTCTGCTAGGGGCCTCCGTCGCAGATTCTAACAAAAATACCGGAAATAGCGCAGCATGCTGCTGTATGGTTTCCAGTAAAACCACGGACACCCTGACAGAACCCATTAAAGTCAATAAGTTCTGTTGGGTGCCGGTTGTCTCCTGCCCTTCCTGCATATTTGTCGTTCTGCCCCTCTAACGCAAATGTGAACAGGGCCTTACCTGGTTTCTAGTGATCATTTACCTACTTTGGAAAGTAGGTGAATGACCGCTAATAACTCCTAGCGTAGGGACTCCTTTGTTTCTGAAGGAGTCCCCGCACTAGGTTTTTGTAGTGGCACATTCTGGCACATCTCAGGTTGATCCTGCGCCCCTTAGGGTATGTTCACACGCAGTGTTTTCAGCCGTTTTTCGGGCCGTAAACGTCCCAAAAAAACAGCTGAGAAATCAGAAGCAGAACGCCTCCAAACATCTGCCCATTGTATTCAATGGGAAAAACGGCGTTCTGTTCCGACGGGGCGTTTTTTATGCGGCCGTTTTTCATAGAAAAACCGCTCCAAAAACAGCCGTAAAAAAAACTGCGAAAAACGCGAGTGGCTTAAAAAAGTCTGACAATCAGGAGCTGTTTTCCCTTGAAAACAGCTCCGTATTTTCAGAAGCTTTTTATTTTGTGTGTGCACATACCCTAACAAGCCGCAGTAAATTAAGCATTGACAGCTCTAAGCTGTCATTGGTTAGTTTACATCACGTGGTACCCAGTTTTTTGTTTTTTTTAAAATACATAATTGGAAAAAACTATGTGGGGTCCTCCCATTTTTCATAACCAGCCAGATACAACATAGCAGCACAGGCTAGCATTACCAGGTTGGGAGGGATCACAGTTTGACCGTTCCCAATCTAATAACACCAGCCTGCGGCAGCCCTAGTACCATCCATCACTACAAATGGTCTGGTATTGGATTGTACCCGGCTCCTCCTGGTACCCCTAGTGGCGGTGGGTACAGGATAATAATGGGGGTTAGTGATAGCCTTTCCACTGGCTGATTGACAGCGTCCATTACTAAGGTGGTAGTAATGAAGTTTAAAAAAAATATTTTATTGAAATAAAAAACCCTCGCGCAATCCTCGTTAACCATTTTAATAATAAAAAAACGCCGTCATTGAAATAGTCCAACAACCGTACCTGTAAAAAATAAATAAATGTTTTGTAACATAAAAAAAGTAAAACAATTATTATACTTACCTTTCCTGGGTCCAGCGCTGAAGCCATAATGTCAGTGAGCTGGGCCCTATATCTAATCCTATCATGTGTAATAAAGTCTGCTGAGCCACTGTATCTAATACTATCCATAGCTATAGGGGTTATAGTGCTATAGATATGCTGAATATATATATATATATATATATATATATATATATATATATATATATCACACATTTATTTGGGGGGTGGGACATATGTATTGGGGCTATTGCCCCTGACATTTTAAGACGTTAGCGATGCCCCTGGCTGCTAGTGCTGCATCGTTGGGTCACTTAGGAGATTTAGTGATGCAGCTAAAAGCTGCGGGCCATCGGCTAGGAGAAGGAATTTTTCACTGGTGCCAATGAGCCTTTAGCTACACCCCTGAGTACAGTACAATGGCCATTGTACTGTTCTCTACCCGTACAACATGAACTTTACTGCTCACTACGTGTGCAGGACACAATGCTAATTTGGACACCAGGTAAGTGTGACTCCAGGGGCGTAAATTTAGGGTGCAGAGGTAGCAGTCACCCAAAATGCCTTCTGCCACAAAGACAACACCAGTATTATAACAGCACATGGTAAGTGGGGGGCCCGATTACAGATTTGGCAATAAGGACAATAAGCTATAGATTACTGTACACTGAGGACTGAACAGGACCCTGAAGATGATTCTTTCCTCCACATCGAATGTGACTCCCCAACTTCCAGCAGCTCGTTCAGATTTCTGTATGTTGTACTATATTTTATTAATCTTTTTCTTATTTTTGGTTGACATTTACGGCTTCAGAACCATTACTAGTTTCCCATAGAGTTATGGTATCAAGTTACAATATTTTCAGGTTACGATGGTCATCCCAAAACAAATTAATATTGTAACATGGGACCACTGTATTTTTCTCAAGGTCTCACAGGTTCTTGATAAGCACAGTATTTGCAACATGTTTAGATTTGTCATTTCACATCAAAAACACCAAAACTAAAAAAGGACTATGGAAAACACAAACTTTTCAAGGGGTTATTCCCAACTTAAACATTTATGGTCTATCCACGGGTTATACCATAAGTGATGATAGATGCAGGTCCCACCTATCTCCATAATGGATTCATTCTCCGCCCTGTGGCTGTGCTCTGGAGATGATTGGGTTCCATAGCTGGGACCCGCATCTATCAGACATTTAGGGCATATCCCGTTGGATATGCCCTAAATGTTTACGTCAGGAATACTCCTTTAAAGGAACACAGGGATTGTTACTTTAGTGTTCATGCACAGACCCATAAGGCCATGCACTAAGGATAACATTTGGGATCTTATGTCAGAATAAAAAAATGGCCTGACAAGATAGTGAGGAGAAAAAAAAAAAAAAAAAGATTAGGGGAGAAAATCAATTTTTTGTGTAAAGTTTAATTTTCTTTGATAATGTCTTTGTTTAGAAGATTGTGTCAGATTTCTGGTGACTAGCACTGAATGGGGGTGAAACCAGTGTAATTTTGGAAATCCGCACAGGTCCAGCTCATAGACTTCAATACTATCTTATTCTGAAAGCATCTATGAGATAAACATTCCACTTTTGGGTAGATTTCCTCTTCAAACTGCTCTTGAAAAAAATTAAAACTGACTTGTGATTGGTTGCTATGAGCAACAAGGCCAGTTTTTACACAGTTTAGATAAATGAGGCTTAGTTTTACCGAGAGTGTTCTGTTATGAAATTGCTACAATAATGTTAAATGGACACTAACTTTTCAAACTACTTATGCTAATCTTTGCAATTTACTTACTGTTAAAATTATGTTGTTTTATCCATGCAAATTCTGTGTGAAGTTACTGCCACTAGGTGTCTCCCTTCCTGTAATTGGCTATCCACCCCGTTGTCAAACAAAATCTGTCCCTCGTTACAGAACAGCATTGAGGGGCTGCAGTAGGTGGGAGTGTATCACTTCACTGCCTAGTATACAAGTCTATGGAGAGGGGAGGAAGAGAGTGAGTCATCAACAGACACGCTGCATACAAGTCTATGTAGAGGGGAGGAGGGAGCAGGAGCAGAGTGTGAGACACAGGCTCAGGCTGTTGGTAAGATTTATATGTCACTCCAGTGCTGGATTCTCAGCTACACTGGTCTGTACTGCTGTAATATCTCCTCCATGCTGCAGAGATATATATATATATATATACATACACACACACACACACACACACACACTATAGATAAAGATTGGAGAGCAGGATTCTCCTCTATGTGTACAGTGTATAGAAGACATGATAGCTGTTTGAGCTAGTGGGCGGAGACTGAGAAAAAAACTTAGAATTAGGGATAGAGCCTGCAGGGGGTAGAACTGCTAAATAGTGCAGGCTACAAGTCACATAATGGCCAGAAATAGTCTTATTCCTGATGTACACACATAAGACAGCTTATTCTGAAAAATCACCTGAAAAATTAGCCACGCTTTAAGCCTGAACTTTCTTCAGCATCTACTCTACATATAAAAATGGTTTTTAAGTAAATTAAAGGTCATCAAGATCACTTTTTCTCTTGTTACTCATATTTAAGATATTCGATGATATCAAAAAGAAATTACAGAGAATGTCAAGCAGATGGTACTTGGAGTGCTAAAGCCCCAGTATGCAAAGGTAAAGTACCAACAAAGACGTGTATTGAGTAAACAGATAACGGTTTTTAAAATATTACTGAATTCATGAGACTGACGCCTAGAAAAAGTGTAGTTAAAAATAAGGCATTTTATAGATTCATGTATTTGAAGTGCTATCTAGCATATAGTGATAAATTAGAATTTAGCTTTATTTATTCTTTCTAGAGATAAAAGCATTTTCCTATTTTGTTGTGGTGGCCATTTTTCAGGTTTTTATTATTATGCATTAATGAGAATTATGAGTGGCATTTAAGATAGTCATCTGTTAGATTATGGTGCCGCATTTTGCAACCAGTACAGAAGAGTATGGTGTTTCCCCCATCATTCCCTTTTCATGACCCTTAAGTCAATTCCTCACCCCCTTGCCTAATCTTTTTGCCATTATAACAGGATTAGTTTATGGGACCACCTTCTCTAGGAGTAGACTGGCTCACAGCAGCAGGCACATCAGGAAATTCAGTCCATGAAAGAAAAGTATCTATTTTAACGGACCTCAGCTAATTTTATTAAACTTGAACCCCTGCCCGACATTGATGTAACTGTATGCCATAGTTGGAAAAGGGTTCATGCAAAACGCTGTACAGAACCCAGATGGTGTGGAATCAGAAGTTGAACCCGCACCATCAACAGCAATTGTCAGCTGTATAATATAGCTGACACTCTTTTGTAATGGCCTGGGATCAGAGCTAGTTCAGGTCTCCGGCAGTTTAATCCTTTAGAATGCGCAGTCAACAGTGTCCGCGGCATCTAAGTGGTTTGTACTCCATCGCCTCCGAGGAGTGATCAGTGGTGCCGATGGGTTGCTATGGCAACCGGAGGCCTAACAAGTGTCTCCTGGTCTGCCACGTGTGGAAGCCTATAAAGCCCTGCCATAAGTAGTGCAGTGTATTCTACCAGTGATCAGACTTTCAGATCTCCAAGTAAGACAAAAAAATAATATTTACATTAGAAAAATAAAATAAAAATCACCTTTTCTCTCAACGTTATTGGATTTTTATATATTTTTTTGTTATAAAATGTATTAAAACTATACACAATTGGTATCGCTGCATCTATAACTACCTGTACTATAAAACGATCACTTCATTCATCACGCTTGATGAACGCTGTAGAAAAAAATTCCAGCATTGTTGTGTTTTGATCACTGCGCCCACCAAACAAGGGAATATATAGTTATAAAAAAGTTGCATGAACCAATAAAAACTACAACTCGTCTCACGAAAAACAAGCCCTCGCACAGCTCGGTCTACAGAAAAAGAAAGTTATGGCTCTTAGAACATGATGACACAAAAACTTTTACAAACAAGTATTTATTTATTTTTTGAAACTCGTTTTATTGAACTTCAAGCTTGCAATAAATTTACAATGTTATGTCATATCATACATCAACGAATTTAAAATGATTACATGTTAGTCAGGACATTTTCGACCTACACAGAATACATTTCAGGCATTATATCCAACCCATACATTGGCAGGTTATTCAGATGACATCAGTCAATTTAAATCCATATATACATCTCACTCCCCTCCCTCCCTCGACAGTCTGTGTGAGAGAGCGTGCATATTATTTCCCGGGTCCAATGTCGCAGATGAGGATAGCCACCTGTCCCAAATCTTCCCAAACTTATGGTCACATTTCCTATTTCTATAAACCACTTTCTCAAACGGGATGACTTGATTAACCAGAGATTTCCATTGTGTAAGCGTGGGGGGCCTGTCCGCCATCCATCTCCAGGCTATAGCTTTCCTAGCCAGGAACAAAGTTTCCCTAATAAATACACGATTGTGAAATGGCCAACCCTCCTCCCGCAACAGTCCCAACAAACAAATTTCCGGTGTCTTGGGTATAGGCACCGATACAATACCATTCAGAACCTCGAGTACCCCATCCCAGAAGGAGCTAATACACTGGCAGCCCCATATAAGATGTATGAAGTTTGCCCCTGAAGAGTGACATCTATGGCATTCTGTATGAGGCATCCTACCCATCCGCTACAGTCTAGTTGGTGTGATATAACACTGGTGTATTATATACAATTGGGTCAGTCTATTATTGACGGAAGGAGATACCGATAAATGAGATTCCAGGGCCTCTGACCAATCTTCCTCGGACAGATCTGGGATAACTGTCTGCCATGCCGATTGCACATGGAGTGTACTCGACTCAGTTTTTGCATTCAGGAGGTGAGTATATATTGCCGAAATAATACCCTTGGGTCCCTGTGTCTTCAGAACTCCAATCAATGGGAACTTCAAAAGATACCGGGACTGCGTCCTAAATTGCGAGGTCAACGCATGTCGTAGTTGTAAGTACTTGAAGAACTGGGTACGATGTAAATTATAGCCCTCCATCATCTGCATGAATGATAACACATTGTCTTTATAAATGTCCCCAATGCACAACTCCCTTGGACTTCCAAAACTCTGACCCCTCCAACATGTGTAAGTGCGGGAACATGGGGTTTCCCCACATCGGTATCCCCTCCTCCAGATCCCCAAAACCACACCTCAGCTTTGCTGCCTTCCACACCTGATGTGCTAGTCTGTGAAATAGAAGCAGTTTCCCTCTGAACAGAGTGGGGTTCTCCAGCACAGGCCATAGGACAGATACTCCCAGCACCTGACCCAAAGCATAGTCGGGGAATGACTCCATGCCCTGATCAATCCATTCCTTCAAATATCGCAGTTGACCACTCAAAAAGTAAACGTAAAAATCAGGCAGTGCCAGTCCACCCCTGACCTTCAGACGCTGTAGCTTGGCCAGAGCAAGTTTCCCCCAAATAAAACTAGCCATCAAAGAGTGCAGCCTATCAAAAAAGGATCTCGGGATAGGACCATTTGCGTGTTGCATTAAATATAAACCTTTTGGTAAAAGGATCATCTTCACCAAGTTTACCCGTCCCGCCAATGACAACGGCAAAGTTTTCCATGCTCTAAATTTCTCAAAGAAAAAAACTCTCCAAGGGGTATATATTCTTATCATGAGACTCCGCAGGAAGTTTTGTGATATATATGCCTAGATATTTAAAGCTAGAAAATTATAATACACATCTGGCCAGTCCACCTCCCATAAAGGCATCAGAGCCGACTTAGCCCAGTTGATCAGAAGACCAGAATGGCGGCCAAAACGGTTCACAATATCAATAGCCCGTGGAAGAGTATCATGAACCTCGGACACGTAGAGAACTAAATCATCCGCATACAGGCCTATTCTGCTTTCTCTATTACCAATTAGCACTCCTTGAAATATATGATCCTCGCGGATGTGAATGGCAAGGGGTTCTATGGCTAAAGCAAAGAGGAGAGGGGATAACGGACAGCCCTGTCTAGTGCCCCGACTTAGATCAAAAAAGGCAGTACCCATACCATTAACCAATAGATTTGCCCTGGGGTGTTTATATAAAATGGATATCCATTTGGAAAATCCAGATCCAAATCCAAATTTAGACAATACCGCTTGCACATATCTCCACTCCACGGAGTCAAAGGCCTTGGCTGCATCGAGATGCCAACGACCATTGTTTATTTAAATTTCCCCCTACCTGTGAAACCGCCGGGACCCTGCGAATATTCCCAGAAGTGGATCTCCCAGGAATAAAGCCAGATTGATCCTCATGTATTAACGAGGTGATAATAGGATTAAGTAGATTTGCCAATATTTTAGTCAGAATCTTATAGTCTAAATTGAGTAAAGAGATAGGTCTATATGATCCACACTCCATGGGATTTTTGTCAGGTTTCAGCAAAATTATAATAGTAGCCTCGTACAAAGAAGTGGGCAAGACTCCCAATTCAATGGCTGCCGCATACATCTGAAGCAATTCGGGACCAATGATCTCCAAATATCTGGAATATACCTCCAAAGGAATCCCATCAGGCCCAGGCGATTTCCCACTAGCTAAATCCTTCACAGCCTTCTGTAATTCTTCCAGAGTAACAGCCTCATCCAAGCGGTCTCTATGTTCCACCGATAATTGCGGGAAGGTAAGCCCTTCCAAATATTCAATCAATGACTCATGTGAGTACTCACACTGGGATGTATATAAGTCAATATGAAATCGGCAGAACCTATCACCAATTTGTTCAGCATCACTAAGTTTTTGACGTCCCTCATCCAGAATGGCAGGAGATGACTGATTAGAATGCACTATATGCGACAATAATCTACCAGACTGGTTACCCAATTCAAAGGCATTTTGCCTGAGAAAAAACAACTGCCTATCCCCCTTCTCTTTAAGGGTATGTGCACACACACTATTTACGTCCGTAATTGACGGACGTATTTCGGCCGCAAGTCCCGGACCGAACACAGTGCAGGGAGCCGGGCTCCTAGCATCATACTTATATACGATGCTAGGAGTCCCTGCCTCTCTGCAGGAGAACTGTCCCGTACTGTAATCATGTTTTCAGTACGGGACAGTAGTTCCACGGAGAGGCAGGGACTCCTAGCATCGTACATATGTATGATGCTAGGAGCCCGGCTCCCTGCACTGAGTTCGGTCCACTACTTGCGGCCGAAATACGTCCGTCAATTACGGACGTAATTAGTGTGTGTGCACATACCCTAAGATGTAGCAGATATAATCTACCTGCCTGTTGCCAGTGTAATCTATTCGCCTCAGAAGGCTCATCAATAGACGCCCTTTCCAGGTCTTTGCAAGTCATTGCCAATCTATCTTCCTCCGCCCGTGACGTTTTTTTAATGAAAGAAATAGTGGACATCAGACACCCCCTCAAATATGCCTTAAACGTGTCCCACTTGAGCAAATTGTCCGTCTCCTCACCATGAATGTCAAAAAATTGGGTTAACTGGTCAGGAATGCGGTCATTGGGCCCAATCAGGGACAGCCAAAATGGATGAATTCTCCAATTCAGTTTACTAGCCTGTCGATCACATAAACAACGTCCATATATGGACAGCCATATCAGGGATTTCAGAGTACCGGAGCAGAGCCGACACTAGCGGCTCCGCCCGGGACTCTGGCTCTGGGGAAGCCCCAGACATCACGTGTCCGTCCATGTCAGGAGATTCTACAGAGTCCCGGAGCAGAGCCGATACTAGCGCTTTGCCGTAGACTCTGCTCTGGGGGAAGACCCTGACAAAACTGTCCATATATGGAGAGCGATGTCAGGAGATTCTACAGAGTCCCGGAGCAGAACCTATACTAGCGCTCTGCCCGCGACTCAGGCTTTGGGTAAGCCCAAGACATTGTGTGTCCATTCATGGACAGCGATGTCAGGGGATTCCACAGAGTCACGGAGCAGAGCCTATGCTAGCGCTCTGCCCGGGACTCCGCTCTGGGGAAGACCCTGACAAAAAACTGTCCATATATGAACAGCGATGTCAGGGATTTCAGAGTACCGGAGCAGAGCCGATACTAGCTGTTCTGTGTCCCGTGGGCCGCAGATGACAACCTTCAGGGCCCGCAGGCCGCGTGTTTGAGACCGCTGCACTAGATGAATAACTTGAGGGGTATAATTTTCAAAATAGGGTCACTTCAGGGGGAGGTTTCCACTGTTTCCAAATGTTTGACACACCTGTGGCATCGAAATGCTCATTACACCTCTAGATTAATTCCTTGAAGGGTATAGTTTCCAAAATGGGGTCACTTCAGGGGGGTTTCCACTGTACTGGCACCTCTGGGGCTTTGCAAATGCAACATGGCATCCGCAATTCATTCCAGCAAAATCTGCGCTCCAAAAGCATAATGGCGCCTTTTCCCTTCTGAGCACTGCTGTGTGCCCAAACAGCAATTTATGATCACATATGGGTTATTGCCGTACTCGGGAGAAATTGCTTTACAGTTTGTGGGGTCCTATTTCCCCCATATTCCTTGTGAATTATGAGCTAAAACTACATATTATTGGGAAAAAAATAATTTAACTTTTTCACGGCCCAATTCTAATAAATTCTATGAAACACCTGTGGTGTAGAAATGCTTACTATACCACAAGATTAATTCCTTGAGGGGGGTGTGGTTTCCAAAATCCGCCTTTTTGGGGGCGTTTGTTTCGGCACCTTAAGGCCTCTGTTAACCTATAATGCTGCCTGGAAAACATGCTAATGAAAAAGCCAGAGCGTCTCTATTCATTTCTGAAACCTGTCATGTAGCACACTAGGGCCACTTATGGGATATTTCTAAAAACTGTAGAATCACGGTAATACATTTGAAGATGCGTTTCTGTTAATATATATATAATTATTTACATTTTATTTTTTGGGAAACTTGCTTGAAAATCTGCAAAATTGTTGCTAAATTTATAAGAAGCCTTCTTAAGTCCTAAAAAATAAAAAAACATTTTAAAAAATTTACCACTTAAATTAAGTGCAAGATGTCACTGCAAAACAACCTCTGAATCGCTCAGGGAAGTAAAACCATTACAAAGTTATTTCCACAAATAGTTACACATCAGATTTGAAAGATGGGGCTCGGTCAGAAAGGCTAAAACTGGCTGTGGCAGTAAGGGGTTAAGAAATGGTGCAAATACCCACATGAAAAATGTAAACAAAAGTCTATACCTGTTCGGCTTTAACTTGACACGCAGTATCTCTAAGGCTGGGTTCACACGAGCATGTTACGTCCGTATTGGACAGAACGTATTTCGTCCGCAAGTCCTGGACCGAACACACTGCAGGGAGCTGGGCTCCTAGCATCATAGTTATGTACAATGCAAGGAGTCCCTGCCTCGCTGCAGGACAACTGTCCCGTACTGTATTCATGTTTTCAGTACGGGACAGTAGTTCCACGGAGAGGCAGGGACTCCTAGCATCGTACAAAACTATGACGCTAGGAGCCCGGCTCCCTGCAGTGTGTTCGGTCCGGGACATGCGGCCGAAATACGATCCGTCCATTATGGACGTAACATGCTCGTGTGAACCCAGCCTTACAGCAAGGGTGAAGGCATGCTGCCTGCACCACAAACCACCCTATGTCCATATAGTTTGTCTTTTACCACCAGCGAGTGTTAGCTTCTCCCCCAGGCTTGAATCATCTTCCCCAGGCTGTAAGTCCTATGTGGTGAGCAGATCACACCTTTCTTAAGAAGTCATCACAGCTTGCACCTGATGAGGCTCGTAAGACAGCCCAAAACCTGAACTGACTTAGTGGAGTGGGGCCTTCCTTTCTTTCTCTACCAGCTCCAACAACCAGGCCCTTGGAACAGGCTTTCCACGAATCCTGGTTAACCCCTTAATGACCGGGCCTGTTTGTACCTTAATGACCAAGCCGGATTTGTCAAATCTGGTATGTCTGACTTTATCAGAGAATAACTCTGTGAAAGTTTTGAATATCTAAGTAATTTTAACCTTGTTTTTTCGTCACATGTTGTACTTTATTTTAGTGGTAAAAGTAGACTGATACAATTTGCGGAAATTAATTAAAAAATTAAAAAATTGAAGAAATTTTGTAAAAATTACCATTTTCCCTATTTTTAACTGCAATATGTCACATATGTACACACAAACTACAATTTTTTTAATTAAATATATATTTCCATCTCTTTACTCTTTATTTTGGCAGCACTTTTGAAAAAATAAAATAAATTTTCAGCAATTTAGAGGACTTACAAATTGAATAATAATTTTACAAATTTTGAAGTACATTTTGTTTTCCTGCACCAAGCCAGATTTTCAGAGGCTCATAGGTCTCAGAGTGATGGAGACCCCCACAAATGAACCCATTTAGAAAACTAGACCCCTTAAGGTATTTATCTAGGGGTATATTAAGTATTTTGACTCCACAGTTTTTTGCTAAATTTAATACATAGTAGGTAAAAAAATAAAAAAATTCACTTTTTTCATAAAAGTATTAGTTTGAAGATCGATTTCTTTGTACAGCGACCATGAGAATGAAGAAACACACCACAAAATCTAACACCCTGTTTCTCCTGTTTTCAAAAATACCCACATTGTGGCCCTAATGCGCTGTCTGGACACACGGCAGGGCCCAAAAGGAGGGGAGCACCCGGAGGCTTTCAGGACTCAAATTTTGCTTGAAAATGTTTTAGGCCCCACTGTACATTTGGAGAGGCTTTGAGCTGCCAGAATGATACAAACTCTCCATAAACGACCCCATTTAGAAAACTAGACCCCATAAGGTATTTATTTAGGGGTATAGTAAGTATTTTGACCCAACAGTTTTTTGCTAGATTTAATGCATAACAGGTGGAAAAAATTTTTATTTAACTTTTCTCATAAAAGTATTAGTTTGAAGACCGATTTCTTTGTAAAGCGAACATGAAAATGAAGAAACGCACCCAAAATCTATCACCCTCTTTCTCCTGTTTTCAAAAATACCCACATTGTGGCCCTAATGCGTTGTTTGGACATACGGCAGGGCCCCAAAGGAAGGGAGCACCCGGATGCTTTCAGGACTCATATTTTGCTTGAAAATGTTTTAGGCCCCACTGGACATTTGGAGAAGCTTTGAGCTGCCAGAACGATAGAAACTCCCCATAAACGACCCCATTTCGAAAACTAGACCCCTTAAGGTATTTATCTAGGGGTATAGTTAGCATTTTGACAACACAGGTTTTTCGCTAAATATATTGGAATTAGTCTGTAAAAATTAAAATGTACTTTTTTTCTGAAACAACATAGAAATTTTTAATATTTACAAGGAATAACGAAGAAAATGCACCCCAACATTTGAAAAAGCAATGTCTCCCGATTACGACAATACCCCATATGTGGTAATAAACTGCTGTTTGGACCCACAGCAGGGCTCAGAAGGGAAGGTGCGCCATTTGGATTTCTGATTTTGCTGGAATGGTTTTCGGTGCAATGTCGCATTTGCAATGCACTGGAGGGACCAAAACAGTGGAAACCCACCAAAAGTTACCCTATTTTTAGTATTTAGAGTATAGTGAGCATTTACACCCCACGGGTCTTTTGCAGAGTTTATTGGAATTAGGGCGTGAAAATTAATGTCAAAATTTTTTCCACTAAAATGTTGCATTTTCTCATTTTCACAAGGGATAAAGGAGGAAAAAAACAAGCATTTTTTATAAAGCAATTTCTCCCGAGTACGTAAATACCCCACATGTGGTCATACGTTTTTTCATTAGAAATGAATTAACCCTTTCAGGACTGATCCATTTTTTGCTTTCTTATTTTAGATTTTCACTCCTTGCCTTCCAAGAGCCATAACTTTTTTATTTTTCCATCAATAGAGCGGTGTGAGGGCTTATTTCTTGCGGGAGGAGCTGCAGTTTTTATTGGTACCATTTTTTGGTACATAAAAAGTGATTAAAAAGTTGTATTACATTTTTTTTTTAGAGCCAAGGGGACAAAAAAAAAAACAAAATAGCGATTTTGGCGGTTTCAATTATTACATTTTTTTAAGGTGTTCACTGTGCAAATTAAATAATGGTATATTGTAATAGTTCGGACTTTTACGGACGTAGCGATACCAATTTTGTTCATTTTTTTACATTACTTTAGAAGAAAAATGGGAAAAGGTGTTTTTTTTTTACTTTAAAAAAAAAAATTCTCACTACTAATAACTAGAATTCTTCTACACATTTTATTAATCAATCAATCCCCTTAGGGGACTTGATCCAGCGATCATTGGATCACTGGTCCAATACACTGCAATACTAATGTATTGCAGTATATTGTTATTCTTACAGGCTTCTGTAACAGAGCGATCACTGTACCTGTCCGTTAGTCCCGGGTGTCAGCTGTAATACACAGCTGACACCCGCAGCGTATGGAGTGGGTTCAGCACGTGAGCCGGCTCCATACATCAACCGCCGCACCATGACGGGCAATTAAGTCATCGTGCGCAAAGGGTTTAATGCACAGCGGATGGTTCAAAGTGAAAATTGCAATCTTCCACTGATATGCCATTTTAGTGCATAATATGTTGTGCCCAGTTTGTGCCACAGAACACAAATACCTCATAAAACGTTAAGTGGGTTCTCTTGGGTCTGGCGATGCCATATGTGTGGGGGCGCAAACTGCTGCTTGGGCACGCTGCAGGGCTCAGAAGGGAGTGAGCGCCATTTTGCTTTTGGAACGCAGATTTTGCTTGGTAACTGTTCTGTTTGGGGTTTTACTAGTATTTCAGTTTATAATGTGGGGGTATGTGTAATCTGTGCGGAGTACATCAGGGTATAATAAGAGGGTATAATAATGGGGTAAATAAATAATAATTCATAAATATGTGGCCGGTGTCGCACTGATAAATGGCGCCCGATCTTATCCGCTTTTGGGACGCACTGCACATTTTGCATCGCCATATTCTGAGAGCCAGAACTTTTTTATTTTTTCACCATCGGAGCCGTGTGAGGGCTCAATTGTTGCGGGGCAATCTGTAGTTTTTATTGGTATAATTTTGGGGTACATGCGATTTTTTTTTTGATCACTTTTTATTCAATTTTTTTGCAAAATAGGAATTCTGACGCCGTTTTTTAGGTTTTCTCTTTGCGGCGCTCACCGTACGCTATAAATGACATTTTTACTTTATTCTGCGGGTTGATACGATTACGGCGATACCAGATGTATATAGGCTTGGTCCTTTTTTTTTGCGTTTGCACAATAAAATTACTTCTCTGTGTCACGATATTCTGAGAGCCATAATTTTTTTATTTTTTAGTCAAAAAAGCTGTGTACGGGCTTGTTTTTTGCGGGACGGATTGAAGTTTTTATTGGTACTATTTTTGGGAACATGCGACTTTTTGATCAATTTTTATTCTTTATTTAGGGAGCGGTGGTGACCAAAAAAATTGCGATTCTGTCTTCGTTTTTAATGATTTTTTTTTTTGCGGTGTTCACCGTGCGGGAAAAATAACATTACAGTTTTATAGCTGGGGTCGTTACAAACGCGGTGATACCAAATATGTGTTCATTTTTTTTCTATAATAAAAGTCTTATTATAGGAAAAAAAGCATTTTGTGTTTATAGAACTTATAACTTTTATTTTTACACTTTTTTTAAAACATTTTTATTACTTTTTTTAACTTTTTTTACTTGTCCCACTAGGGGACATTGAGACTTGCAGCTCTGATCGCTGCTGGAATACATTACACTACACACGTAGTGTAATGTACTCTAAGGGTATGTTCACACGCTGAGCCAAAAACGTCTGAAAATACGGAGCTGTTTTCAAGGGACCAACTCATGTTTTTCGCACTGTTTTCGCGCCGTTTTTGGAGCTGTTTTCAATAGAGTCTATGAGAAAACAGCTCCAAAAACGTCCCAAGAAGTGTCCTGCACTTCTTTTGACGAGGCGGTAATTTTACGCGTCGTCTTTTGACAGCTGTCAAACGACGACGCGTAAAATACAGGTCGTCGGCACAGTACGTCGGCAAACCCATTCAAATGAATGGGCAGATGTTTGACTTCAATGGGTGCGTGATGCGCGAAAAACGCAGAAACATAGGAACTGTCGTGAGTTTTACACATCGACTTATGCTGCGCAAAAATCACGGACAGTCTGCACTGCCCCATAGACTTGCACAGGTCTGTGCGACACGCGTGAAAAACACGCGAGTGGCATGGACGTATATCGCTTTCATGTAAATCCGCCCTAAGGCCGGATTCACACAAGCGTGTGCGTTTTGCGGACGAAAAAATTGTGGCGTTTTGCGTGCGCAAAAGGCACTTAACAGCTCAGTGTCATCACCATATGATGCGCGACTGCGTGATTTTCGCGCAGCCGCCATCATTATGACACTCCGTTTGGATGTTTGTAAACAGAAAAGCACGTGGTGCTTTTCTGTTTTCTTTCATAGTTTTACAGCTGTTGCGCGAATCACGCGCGTCCCACGGAACTGATTTTCACGCACCCATTGACTTTCGTGATGCGCGAAATACGCCCAAAGAACGGACATGTCGTGAGATTTTTGCAGCGGACTCACGCTGCGTAAAAATCACGCAACTGTCTGCACGGCCCCATAGACTAATATAGGTCCGTGCGACGCGCGTGAAAATCACGCACATTGCACGGACGTATATCCCGTTCGTCTGAATAAACCATAAGGGTATGAGCACATGACCTCTTTTCAGACGTAATGGAGGCGTTTTACGCCTCGAATTACGCCTCAAAAGACGGCTCCTATACGTCGGCAAACAGCAATGGGTCTTACGATGTTTTGTGCAGACGAGCTGTCATTTTACGCGTCGCTGTCAAAATACGGCGCGGAAAATTACGGCTCGTCAAAAGAAGTGCAGGACACCGCTTGGGACGTTTTTGGAGCCGTTTTCTCATAGACTCTATTGAAAACAGCTCCAAAAATGTCCGTAAAAAATGCAGCGAAAACGCCACGAAAAACGTGAGTTGCTCAAAAAACTTCTGAAAATCAGGAGCTGTTTTCCCTTGAAAACAGCTCCGTATTTTCAGACGTATTTTTTTTAATCGTGTGAACATAGCCTTTGGGTATGTTCACACGCAGTGAGCAAAAACGTCTGAAAATACGGAGCTGTTTTCAAGGGAAAACAGCTCCTGATTTTCAGACGTTTTTGTAACTACTCGCGTTTTTCGCTCCGTATTTTACGGCCGTTATTGTAGCTGTCTTTCAATGAAAAACGGCTCCAGAAACGTCCCATGAAGTGACATGCACTTCTTTTTCGCGGGCGTATTTTGACAGTGACGCATAAAATTACACCTCGTGGGAACAGAACATCGTAAAACCCATTGAAAGCAATGTTTGCAGGCGTAATGGAGCCGTTTTTTCAGGCGAAATTCGAGGCGTAAAAGGCCCGAATTACGTCTTAAAACACTGCGTGTGAACATACCCTCAGGGTATGTTCACACACAGAGTCAAAAAGTCCCAAAATACGGAGCTGTTTTCAAGAGAAAACAGCTCCTGATTTTCAGATGTTTTTTGTGCCACTCGCTATTTTCGCAGCGTTTTTCGCAGTGTTTTTTATGGCCGTTTTTGGAACATTTTTCAATAGAGTCTATGGAAAACGGCTCCAAAAACGTCCTAAGGGCTTATTCAGACGAACGGATATACATCCGTGCAACGCGCGTGATTTTCACGCACGTCGCACGGACCTATATTAGTCTATGGGGCCGTGCAGACAGTTACGTGCTTTTCTGTTTACAAACATGCAAACGGAGTGTCATAATGATGGCGGCTGCGCGAAAATCACGCAGCCGTGCATCATACGGGGCTGACACAGGGAGCTGTTAAGTACCTTTTGCGCGCGCAAAATGCCACGTTTTTTTGCGCACGACCGTAAAAACGGTCCGCCTCATGCACACGACCGTAAAAACTCCCGTTATAACGGGCTCATAGACTTCTATTGGCCACGGGTTTCCCCTCCCGTTTTCTTACGGGAAGGTGCCCGTGTCGTTGAAAAAGATAGAACATGTCCTATTTCAGGCCGTAATAACGGCACGGGCAGCCCATAGAAGTCTATGGAGCTCCCGTAATGATGGGTGGCTACATGTGTGCACCCGTCATTACGGCAGCGTTGCTAGGCGACGTCAGTAAATAGTCACTCTCCAGGGTGCTGAAAGAGTTAACTGATCGGCAGAAACTCTTTCAGCACCCTGGACAGTGAATTCCGATCACAATATAGAGCAACCTGTAAAAAAAAAAAAAGACGTTCATACTTACCGAGAACTTCCTGCTTCTTCCTCCAGTCCGGTCTCCCGGCCATTGCCTTGGTGACGCGTCCCTATCGACATCCGGCCCGACATCCCTGGATAACGTTTCAGCCCATGTGACCGCTGCAGCCAATCACAGGCCAATCACATGCTGCAGCGGTCACATGGACTGCCGCGTCAACCAGGGATGTCGGGCTGGATGTCAAGAGAGGGACGCGTCACCAAGGCAACGGCCGGGTAAGTATGAATTTCTTTTACTTTTACCTCGGAAAGGGCTGCCCCTTCTCTCTATCCTGCACTGATAGAGAGAAGGGGCGCCGATTAGTGCAGTGCAATTTTGCATCGAAAACGTGCCCGTAAATACTGGTGCAAAACGGGTCGAATACGTGTGACACCGGACCTGTATTTACGCCAGTATTTACGGGATGGAAAAAATACGTTCGTGTGCATGAGGCCTAAGGCTGTGTTCAAACAGAGTTTTTTGCAGGAGGAAAATTCCTCCTGCAAAAACTGCTCCAGACGTTTTTTGCACAGTGGTTTGACAAAAACTCGTCAAAACACTCGTCAAGGCGTTTTTTTCCCATTTCTGACTGATTGAAATGGGGTTTTGGAGGCGGAAACCGGCTCAAGATAGGTCATGTCGCTTCTTTTTGCCACAACGTAGTTTTTCCGCTCGCTGTAAAAAAACTTGTCCGCCTCCCATTGAAATCAATGCGGAGCGGTTTCCACGCCAAAAAACTCGTCAAAAAGCTCTGTGTGAACAGGGCATATTTCAAGAGGCATAACTTTAGCCGTAGTTAAAAATAACTACGGCTATAGTACAATAAAAATAAAAAATAAGTGTGCCTACCCAAATTTGTATTCAAGGTTCTTGCACGATTTGATATTTAACCCCTTCCCCCTGCTTGCATTCTGGGCCCTAATGTCCAAGCCATTTTTTCCATTTTTCCATCGTCACATTCGAAGAGCTATAACTTTTTTATTTTTGCGTCGGCATAGCTGTATAAGGTCTTGTTTTTTGCGGGACGACTTGCAGTTTTTATTGGTACCATTTGAGAGTAGATGTGACTTTTTGATCACTTTTTATCACATTTTTTTTAAGTCAGGATTAACAGAAAACAGCAATTTTTCCATTGTTTTTTATTTTATTTTTTACGGCGTTCACAGTGCGGGTTAAATAATGTAACAGCTTTATAGTCGGGGTCGTTACGGACGCGGCGATACCAAATATGTGTAATTTTTTAGCTTTATTGTAGTTTTTTTAATAGTAAAGCATTTTGTAACAAGAAAAAGTGGGTTTTTCATTTATTTTTTTTTCACTTTTTTTTAAAATTAACTTTATTAAAAAATTTTTACTTTTATACTAGTCCCACTAGGGGACTTCACTATCCTCCGATCGCTATTATAATACACTGCAATACTTCTGTATTGCAGTGTATTACTGCCTGTCCGTTTAAAACGGACAGGCATCTGCTAGGTCATGCCTGCGGCATGATCTAGCAGGCATTCGCTCCAGGCAGACCTGGGGGCCTTTATTAGACCCCCGGCTGCCATAGAAGACACAGACACTCGGCGATTTTATCGCCGGGTGTCGGTGGGATGAGAGGGAGCTCCCTCCCTCTCTCCAAAACCACTCAGATGCAGTGCACGCTATTGTGAACCGCATCTGAAGGGTTAAACGGGTGAGATTGATACTTATATCGATCTCACCCGGCAGAGCAGGGACGCCCCCAGCCCTCAGCTGCCTCTGGCAGCTGAGAGCAGGGCGATTTGACAGCTCCCTGCTCTGTTTACTTTATTCTACAGCAGCGCCGTAGAATAGCAGCGCTGTAGAATGAAGCCCATTAATGACCGCCGTGAAAAGGCTAATCGGCGGTCATTAAGGGGTTAAAGTTGCCCACACATGGTTTTACCACAAATTTCTGCATTTTTTTGGTATAGCACAGAGCCGCTGCATAAACGGGCAACCCTAAGGCCTTATTCAAACGGACGTGTCCGTTTTCCTCGCGCAAAAAACGCGTGATTTTCGCAGCCGGCATCATGATGACACTCTGATTTTATGTTTACAAACAGAAAAGCACGTGGTGCTTTTCTGTTTTCATTAGTTTATTATACTGCTGTTACGCGAATCACGCGCGTCCCACGAAAGTGCTTCCATGTGCCGAGCGCGATTTGCACGCACCCATTGACTTTAATGTGTGCATGCAGCGCGAAACACGGGCAAATATAGGACGTCATGAGTTTCACGCAGCGCACATACGCTGCGGGAAATTCACTGAGTCTGAACGGCCCCATTCATTAACATAGGTCCGTGCGACGCGCGTGAAAATCACTCGCGTAGTACGGACGTATAACACGTTCGTGTGAATAAGGCCTAAGGGTGAGGATTCACTTTGAAATGATAAATAAAATTCTTAAATATTAATTTAGCAAAGAATTTAAAGATTAAAATCTCATTAAAGGCTGGATTTACACGAGCGTGTGCGTTTTGCGCACGAAAAAGGTACTTAACAGCTGCGTGTGTCAGCAGCATATGATGCGTGGCTGCGTGATTTTCGTGCAGCCGCCGTCATTATGACACTCTGTTTGTGTGTTTGTAAACAGAAAAGCACGTGGTGCTTTTCTGTTTTCATTCATAGTTTTTACTGCAGTTGCGCGAATCACGCGCGTCCCACGGAAGTGCTTCCGTGTGCTGCGCGTGATTTTCACGCACCCATTGGCTTCAATGGGTGCGTGATGCGCGAACAACGCACAAATATCGGACATGTCGTGAGTTTTACGCAGCGGACTCACGCTGCATGAAACCCACAGACAGTCTGCACGGCCCCATAGACTAACATCGGTCCGTGCGAGGCGCGTGAAGATCACGCGCGTTGCACGGACGTATATCAAGTTCGTCTAAATAAGCCCTGAATGAAATGTTTTTATGCTATTAAGAAAACCATGAATAAACATTGAATTAATCAGATTCCTTTTTCATAGAACTTGTGTGTGATCAAATTTGGGAATTGCAAGAAGAAGCTCGGAAATGTACTTCAGCTCCAGATGAATGGATGAAGTACCTGCAGGTGCAGTACCTTTACCTTCAGATAGAGAACTTGAAGCTGGACATTGAAATTAAGAAGAGGCAACTTGACGTTGGTTTTCAACCCAGAAAACAAAAAAACCAAGAAGACTAAGAAATACATTCTGTGCTACTCTGTCCTTAAGATGCCTTGATGTAGTCATTAGCTATGCAGTATTATGTAAACTTGCCTGATGATAAGCGTATATTATATATCAATGTAAAGCCTGCGTACAGAGCACAAGGGATATTTTCACACATCGCAGATTCATTGCTGACATTTCTGTGACTATTTCTTATACTAGATATAACATAATAAACTCTCATTTACTCAGCTGTGTATTTTCTTTTATGGAGAGCTTATCCCACTACTGGCTCATTTTTTTTTCTAACTCATTTAAGTTATGGTAAAACCTGCATACAGAGCACTAAGGATATGTTTACATGCGAAAAATCCATTCCATGCATCTGAATGGGGTTGTTTCTGCAGCATGCGCATAGGTTTCTATAAGGCCTGATTTACACGAGCGTGTGCGTTTTGCGCACGCAAAAAACACGGCGTTTTGCGTACACAAAAGGCACTTAACAGCTGCGTGTGTCATCAGTGTATGATGCACGGCTGCGTGATTTTCACGCAGCCGCCATCATTATGACACTCCGTTTGAATGTTTGTAAACAGAAAAGCACGTGGTGCTTTTCTGTTTACATTCAGAGTTTGACAGCTGTTGCGCGAACCACGCAATTCGCACGGAAGTGCTTCCGTGCGACCTGCGTGGTTTTCACGCACCCATTGACTTCAATGGGTGCGTGATGCGCGAACAGTGCACAAAGAAAGGACGTCGTGAGTTTTACGCAACACACTCGCACTGCGCAAAACTCACACACTGTCTGCACTGCCCCATAGCCTAATATAGGTGCGTACGACACACGTGAAAAGCACGCACGTCGCACGCGCGTATATTACGCTTGTGTAAATGATGCCTAAGACCCATTCAAGAGAATGAGACAGTCAACAGACTGCCAGATGTGAATATACACTAAGGCTGGGTGCGCACATTGTGGTCAAAATACATTTTTGTCTGGAAATCGTGCTCTATTTTGCCACAGTTTTGCTGAAATCGTGGCAAAATAGCGTTGTTTTGCCGCAGTTTATTGGATAGAACGCTTTTCACTGAGACATATAAACAGCCTAAATGAGCTCAAAAATTTTAACAGCAGATACAGTAAGTATAAAACATTAGACTATTTATTAAAAGGATGCCCACAAAAAAAACAAGTGGTGACAAGTCCAACAATCATATACTAGTAGCATACATTTATAATATATACTAAATACTATTCAGTACACCTCTTTGACATGGTAAAAAAAATATCATAAATTGTATAAGAATAAACTACGGATGTAGCCATCTTTAACTTGATTCTGATAACTTGCTGCAGCGTGATATCACACAACAAAAGCCATTGAAAAGTCATTGAAAAAGATCTAGCCACTGTTTAGTTAATGCGTTAGAAGTTATGGTAAAGACGGCTACATCTGTATGATTTCAATTATGGATGTAGTATCCAAAATTAATCACTAGATGGCAACGCATGGTAAAAATTACCCAAGTGAAGTCCACTCGATCACAATAAAAATGTATTTGATGTCATGGGATTTGTGGAGCCCAGAACTTGCGATTCCCAAAAAGTAACTTCTAGTTAGTCGTTATAGCTCAAATTCTGTTCAGGATCCTTCACATTCTTTACCTCAAATACCACACCCATACTGACCTCCCAACAATATTCCTCATATCAGACACACACGGCTAACCCATGTTGGTGTCCTGAGTTTTGTCTTTATATCACCAGGTTTCCTTATAGGCGGCTGGGATCATACAGGGGTTCTTTTGTTGCATTGTGAAACGCATTTAAAAAAAAAACGGCAGTTTGAAGTAGTAATTTGAAGCCTTTTTTAGTGGAATTTTTTTTCGTGTGCTTTTGCAGCTATACTGCAATATATAACATATATATATATATATATATATATATATATATATATATATATATATGTATATAGCAGATGTAAAAAAATGGCGACAGCACCCTGCAACACTAATGCCACCTAAACCACTAAATATAAATAAATATGCACTAAAGCTAAATCTACCTACAAATAGGGAGGTTCTTAGTGCACATTTTGATCAAAAAGTGTTAGCCCACCTGCCACGACAAGGCGACCTCTGTAAGGTGGGAACCTACGCTGCACATACACCCAGAACTGGGACTAAGCCTACATATATACCTGGGGATGGTAGGAACCAGCATTGAACTGATTAAAATCACCCAGGGCAGAGTGGGAGGAGTGCAAGAACAACAAGTGGAGGCAGTCACTAACCCCACATATATGGATACCATAAACACAACAAAAATTGAACAGCACATTCCAACTAAATGATACAAAATATGCAGGTGCAAGAACACCTGTGACAACAGATATACAGCAGATATAAAAAATGGCGACAGCACCCTGCAACACTAATGCCACCTAAACCACTAAATATAAATAAATATGCACTAAAGCTAAATCTACCTACAAATAGGGAGGCTCTTAGTGCACATTTTGATCAAAAAGTGTTAGCCCACCTGCCACGACAAGGCGACCTCTGTAAGGTGGGAACCTACGCTGCACATACACCCAGAACTGGGTGTATATATATATATATATCGTAATATAGTTCAGTTATTTCTGTCCCCCTCTTCATGATATGCAGTGATTCTCTAGTGACTGTTAGGCCGGATTCACACGAGCGTGTGTGTTTTGCGTGCGCAAAATGTACATAACAGCTTCGTGTATCAGCAGCATATGATGCGTGGCTGCGTGATTTTCGCGCAGCCGCCATCATTATGACACTCTGTATGTTTGTAAACAGAAAAGCACTGCTGTTGCGCGAATCACGCTCGTCACACGGAAGTGCTTCTTTGTGCTGCCCGTGATTTTCACGCACCCATTGACTTCAATGGGTGTGTGATGCGCGAAAAACGGGCAAATATAGGACATGTCGTGAGTTTTACGCAGCGGACACACGCTGCGTGAAAATCACGGACTGTCTGAATGGCCCCATTGACTAACATAGGTCTGTGCGAGGCGTATTATACGTTCGTCTGAATAAGCCCTTATAGTGCCTCTAGGGACTGGCGCAGGGCAAATGTGGTGACTATTTTTAAAAAGGGCTCTAGGTATACCCCGGGTAATTATAGACCAGTAAGCTTAACATCAATCGTGGGAAAAATGTTTGAGGGGTTATTGAGGGACTATATACAGGAGTATGTGACAAAAAAGACAGAAGTTGTCAAATCAACCAGATTTGTCTTTATGAAAAGGTGAGTAGAAGCCTAGACAGAAGGGCCGCTGTGGATATAGTGTTTTTGGACTTTGCAAAGGCATTTGACACTGTCCCTCAGAGACGTCTAATACGTAAATTAAGGACTATAGGTTTAGAAAATATAGTTTGTAATTGGATTGAGAATTGGCTTAAAGACCGTATCCAGAGAGTTGTGGTTGATGATTCCTACTCTGAATGGTCCCCGGTAATAAGTGGTGTACCCCAGGGTTCAGTGCTGGAACCACTATTATTCAACTTATTTATTAATGATATAGAGGATGGGATTAATATGTTGTGGAAGTCAATGGCTCAAAATATATTAGACTGAAATTTAGATGAGTGTTCCAATAGACACTCACGCCAGGAACTTTATCCAGCATCCTAATCAGGATATTTCATACAGATATATATCGAAAGAGAAGAAAAGAACAAACAGACGCAGCTGATATGCTCAAAATGCTCCTCTGGAGGTTTATTACCAAACTCCACTATAATAATATAATTCAAATGGGGTATAGACTTGAGGTTTACCAATCAGAGGCAATGTGACAATAATTCTTATTCAGCCAATTACAGACATACGATACATTGCAGATACGTCATTATAATTCTTCACACATCAGGTTTGCAGGTGGCCTTATCTCTCTTGGCAAGAATGTTCCTGTAAGATGGGGGAGGAACTCCCACAAGCATATTTGCCACCCTCCCATCTCACTCCCTGTGCCTTCTCTGCAAGCTTCGTATGGGAGACAAGGTCAAAGATAAAACCTACGAAATCAACATTACTTGCGTTAAAGGAACAATGTCTTTCTTATTCACTACAAAAGAACCAAGATGGGAACTCCAGACAAGATGGCTGCTGCACGAAACTAAATCATTTAAACATTATTATAATCACTTTTACATAATACATATCTTAGTAATTCGGTATCCTGCTTGATAATTCATAATATTTCATACAGAGAATATAAGCAAATAAACCATCCTACACAAACCCCCCATTTTCTCATATTAAATTACAGAAATTATATATTATGATTATAAAACGCAAACAATATATCAATAGGGCCACAACTAATATGATGCCATCACCAATGTCCAGTTTGGGTATGGGGTCCCACCAGTACATTGACAAGTACTGTACATGGTTCGTTTCCGGTTCAAAAGGCTATCCTCTTCTATCTTCTGCTCTTCACTGACTGTCACCCTCAGGGTAACCCACGCAATTTATGGTGTCAGACTGTACGGTGGTGTCCAGTGGGGGATTTATTATTACCCCCTCCCGGTCACTTACTTATTAAAACACTTGCATGCTGCTAACGGGTTCACTCAGTTGTCTTTGCTTTACTTTGACCTTTGCTGATGTCATCAGGACTTGGCTTGGTCCTTCTCATCTGTCAGACACTGTCTCTTTTAGTATACATCACCGGGCTGTACTGTGAGCCTGGGGTGAGTTCCCACGTAGACGGATTAGTGGAGTTTTATTGTGACTACCACAAACCTTCCGCATCTGTCCTCTTTTTCTGGTAAGTTACTTGTCTGGGCGGCTGCTTAGAATTGTGACACTGCCGTCACTTCATGACAAACGCGTTGTACTGGCTCCGGCTGCGCCTGCCGCATCTCAGTGATGGAGTTCATCATTTAAAAGTCTTTTAGTTCATGTTTACTGGGACTTGCTGGGGACCCCCAAACCTTATCAATTGTTAAAATAAATGCTAATCTGGTGACATCATCTACGTAATATAAAAGTTGTTTTAAGTACATACAATAACAATGTCAGGCCCTTAAACTAAATCAAACACACCTTTATATAAGAAAAACTTCTCTGTTACAATGGACAGGGCACCTAGAAAATGTGTAGTTACTGGGTACATTGTATTTGCACTTGATGTTACACTTTTCAGCAGGATTTGTACCTTGATCTGAGCTGATTGCCTGGAACAGCTCCAACTCACAAAAATATACACAGATTCCACATGTTTATCTGACAAATGTCGCAAACCAATTTTTCTGACTTGTATTGCCTGGGAAGGCCTCTCAAGGTCTGTTCTCTTTGTGGGAGGTGGGTATGATAAGGTTGGCACCAGTCTGCCAGGACTGTTCTGTAGGCAAATCAAACAGCTCTAACAGAATTTAGCAGCAACAGCTGTAAAGCCTGGGACATACCAATTAGATCTTACCACATCGATCCTTGCAGTCTTGGGGCATATGTAATGTCACACCATCAATGCAAGTGCCATCAAGAGTGCCTTGGGTGCTACCGGATTACCTTCCTTTATCCGTCCACATTCTGTTAGAATCTGGTTCTCACGCCTTCCGCTCCCAGTTGGAGACTTCCTGTGGAGAACAATCTTTTTCATTGTATAATTATTAATTGATCTTAATCATATAATTCAATTGAAGAAAAACATTAACAAATAACATCTTTACATTAAATGTTCACATTGAGCAGTAACTAGAAGTGATACATGCAAACTAATTTTTATTCTTTATATATATATATATATATATATATATATATATATATATATACTGTGTATATATACTGCACAGAATTTTCTGCTCTAAAATTTTCCTTTCACAACAACAACAGACAAAATAAAATAAATAAAAATGTTTTCAAATGGGAATATTCCGCTTCTGTACCTTTTATCTGACACACGCCTCCAATAGTCCAATGCTAAGGCTGGTCTAGAACTTTACATAAAACTTAACCTCTGTATTTAATATTCTCACAACACTTCTTGAATACAGTTATTAAACAAACTAACTTTGGGATAACATCTGGAGAACTGCTGATATCTTATTGTACAAACACCAGTTCAATACTTGAGATAAAGATGATTCCCTGTCACTACACACAACTTCTGCAGTGGGGAAGGTACTGGCCGGCCTTCAGACCACCCTGAGAACAGGTCTACACATACGAGCACCTTTTCATACATTTCTACCTCGGGTAATTGTATGTTCTGCAGTCGCTGTAACGGGTAATCTGGCTGGGCTTCACTTTTCATAGGTACCTTTTCTGTTTTACCTATGTCATGCTGTGCGCACATCATGCAGGCTGCTACAAACCTAGTGGTGGCATTATTGTATCCAGGGACAAGCCAATTTACCGATACCTGGCAGCACATACTCTTGTTGTCAGGTCTGTCATCTCTTGCTCTCTCAATTGGCTTACCCGATGATCCAATAAAGTTCCTACTACCAATGGGCCCATAATTGTGGGCGATGCAAAAAGCGTACCTAGAGTCAATGTAAATGTCGGCCGTCTTACCTTTTGCCAGGTTACAAGTCTCAGCGAGCACCTCCAATTCTGCTCCTTGAGATAAACAAGAAGGTGAGAGTGGTTTCTGGATGATTTACCTTGTACCTCGTATCCTGTCTTGTATATTCGGTATATGATCAAGTATCTCTACATTACAAATTTATATTGGAAACCCATGTCACATATAGATAGAACATTTCAAAAGGATGGAGTTTTATTTTTTCACATTCATCTGATGATCCAGGACACTTGTAAATCCCACCCACCAGGTCCTGTAAATACCTGATTAATACAAAAACAAACAAAATATGTTACTGAAATCTGGCATAAAATGAACAATGTTCAGACAATTTTTTTTTTGCTTTGCCTTCTCCCCCATCTAAATCTGTAAAGACTCATCTGTGAGTGACGTCACCTCAGCCTCCTGTGTAAATTTGCTGGAGGGGGATGGTCTCTTACACAATACCTCATATTGGGTGGAGACTACAGCACAGCATACCCAGTGCCATATTTACCGTTCTGGAAGGATCTGGAACTATCTATACAGAAATACCTCTAAATGTAGGTTACTGTCATACACATTTAATTTGGATTACTCATTGGGGTCTCATACACATTTTATAGACCTCCTAGAACCAAATTCATTAATTCAAAACAAAATAAAACACAAAACAAAACTACCTGATCAGTCCCTTCACCATTCCCTCCTATTTGGACTCTGCGAAAGTAATGTAGCAGGGTTCAAACTACATATCTCAACATAATAAAGTCGGACACTCTATCTGGGGGGCACTAGTTTGGCCCCCTGTAATACACAACAGCCTGGAACAAAAATGACTTTCTCCTGACAAAAATAAATGTTATCTTTAAAATGACTTGCAACCATTTACCTGTAAAACATCTCACATTTTCAAAAATAACATTTAGGCAGCACTATAGCACGTGCCTCATGTGTGAAAACAAAAACAAAACAATTGTAATTAGTTATTCAATAAAACAGAAAATAATATATCTGGTAATATTAATTACTGCAAACCAATTAACTATATATAAGAATAGGGAACAGTGGGGGTACATACACGTTCAAAACCCTGTGTCTCACAATATCTGTATTTTAATTCATTTGAATTAACATCAAAACATTCCAACATTAAATCTTATCACATCATAACACATAAATATGCAGCGTAACTTTTATCTTTTTGCAGCCAAATCCAGCCGGCTGTAATATTTTTCTCGCTTGGTGTAGTTACAGACAACAGCGCATGCGCAAAGATAAGAAACATTCCTTTACACAGAGAGGAACTGATTTTAACCCCATACACAAAACACTAAGAATTTTATTTTAATTTTTTTAGACATTACTGCTGTTAAAAATAAGAACATACAATATAGATCTGCTTTAGGCTGGGTTCACACGTGGCGGAATTTCACTTAAATTCCGCTGCGGACACTCCGCAGCGTTAATCCGCAGCGGAGCCGTTTGTCCATTGACTTCCACTTTAATTTAGCAGCGTTCGTTTAGACGATGCGTAAAATTCCGCTGCGGAGCATAGGCTGCGGAACGGAATTTGGTGTCCGCAGCATGCTCTGTCTGTTGCGGAGCAGTGACGGACTCATGGCGGAATTTCTCCATTGACTTCAATGGAGATTCTAATTTCCGCAATGAAGTCCGCAGCTGTCATGCACATGTTATGTGTGCTGCGGATGCGTCTTGCTTTTTTAACTTGACATTTCTTCATTCTGGCTGGACCTATGTATTTCTAGGTCTACAGCCAGACTGAGGAAGTCAATGGGGCTCCCGTAATGACGGGAGCGTTGCTAGGAGACGTCTGTAAATAGTCACTGTCCAGGGTGCTGAAAGAGTTAAGCGATCGGCAGTAACTGTTTCTGCACCCGGGACAGTGACTACCGATCCCAATATACAGCAACCTGTAAAAAAATATAAGTTCATACTTACCGAGAACTCCCTGCTTCTGTCTCCAGTCCGGCCTCCCAGGATGACGTTTCAGTCTAAGTGACGGCTGCAGCCAATCACAGGCCAAGCACAGGCTGCAGCGGTCACATGGACTGGCGCGTCATCCAGGGAGGTCGAGCTGGATGCCGAAAGAGGGACGCGTCACCAAGACAACGGCCGGTAAGTATGAAATTCGTTTACTTTCACTAGGGAAAGTGCTGTCCCTTCTCTCTATCCTGCACTGATAGGGAGAAGGGAAGCACTTTTCCCGCAGTCCGCAGCAGCTAGTCCGCATCAATTTTCTGCACATTTTGGGCAGATCCGCAGCCGTAATCCGCAACCCGGATTAGGTGCGGCATTGATGCGGACAGTTGCGGAGGAATTCCGCCACGTGTGGCCATGCCCTTATTATGGCCACTAGTTTCAAACTTCACACATGTTACATTACACACATCACACAGATGTCACATCGCACCTTTTCACAATACACTCCCCCCGTTCTGACCCACGTTAGTCACTGCAATATACATGGCTGCTCCGTTTTCTTCACTCTTCCTATGAACATTTACACCTGTATTCAAATTGTTGTTTCTCACATCAACTTACTTGTAACCACCAGTAATCACTTACTTTGTCCTTTTAACTTTCTCAACTTTCCACAAACCATTCTATTTATCACATGCAAACATCCATCTTACGGCTGCTTCAACAATTTTTTTTACAGTGTGCTATTTTGCCTTCAGATACTTTACAATTAAAGCCCCAGCTCCTTTTGCTCATTCTACTATAATGATGGCTGGGACCCGTGCCCCAAGGCGGTCCCGTATTTTTGTCTCACTTCCTCCTGACCCCATGGTCGGAGAGCAGTAGGATGATCTCCGGTAAATCCCCCACCTCCAGGCAAACTGGCCACGTCTGCCGACAGATATCTCATACCAGTCTATCTCCTAGACTGTCTTACCAATACGATATCAAAAGTTGTTCCTCCAGACATTCTAGAAGTAGGATCCCCTTTCCTCTGATCCCTCACTGTATTGAACATCAAGAACAGACAAAATGCTGCCAATCAACAATTGCAAGAGCAAATTCTTCAACACAATCGACATTCATAAACCTCCATTGAATCAAACAGGAGTTGGTCACATTCATTTCAAACATCTACAAACTCCTCACTGCCGGGGTATAGCTTTTGGTTCATACAGAAGGACCCGTACACACAGTATTACAAGATGGCAGTGTGTGCTAAAAGTGTATCAATGATTATTCAAAACTACATTCAAAGTTTTGCCTGTTGCACTGGATTCTCCATTATCAGGACTTAAAGAGGCTCTGTCACCAGATTTTGCAACCCCTATCTGCTATTGCAGCAGATAGGCGCTGCAATGTAGATTACAGTAACGTTTTTATTTTTAAAAAACGAGCATTTTTGGCCAAGATATGACCATTTTTGTAGTTATGCAAATGAGGCTTGCAAAAGTCCAAGTGGGTGTGTTTAAAAGTAAAAGTCCAAGTGGGCGTGTATTATGTGCGTACATCGGGGCGTTTTTAATACTTTCACTAGCTGGGCGCTCTGAAGAGAAGTAACATCCTCTTCTCTTCAGAACGCCCAGCTTCTGACAGTGCAGATCTGTGACGTCACTCACAGGTCCTGCATCGTGACGGCCACATCGGCACCAGAGGCTACAGTTGATTCTGCAGCAGCATCAGCGTTTGCAGGTAAGACTGCAAACGCTGATGCTGCTGCAGAATCAACTGTAGCCTCTGGTGCCGATGTGGCCGTCACGATGCAGGACCTGTGAGTGACGTCACAGATCTGCACTGTCAGAAGCTGGGCGTTCTGAAGAGAAGAGGATGTTACTTCTCTTCAGAGCGCCCAGCTAGTGAAAGTATTAAAAACGCCCCGATGTACGCACATAATACACGCCCACTTGGACTTATACTTTTAAACACACCCACTTGGACTTTTGCAAGCCTCATTTGCATAACTACAAAAATGGTCATATCTTGGCCAAAAATGCTCGTTTTTTAAAAATAAAAACATTACTGTAATCTACATTGCAGCGCCTATCTGCTGCAATAGCAGATAGGGGTTGCAAAATCTGGTGACAGAGCCTCTTTAACCATTGAAGCCCTTGTGGTACTACAGGATATTACTCACAAATATCCAACTTTTCTCTCACCTACAGACAGTCAGTACCTCCCAACTATAATCCCAGAGCAAATGGGTAACAGAACAACTATTAATCCTCAACCATTTTACACAACTAAAAAACAAATGACACACTACAACAGAGCAGGAAGCACAAGTTTTTTGTTTTTTTTTTCCCTCACTGTCCAGACTACAATCTTTTCATTTCAAATACTTCACATGTGAGTTACAACTTCTCTCCGGCATGCGCTAATCACTGCATTCCAAAGGGGGAGGTCTTACACTTCTCACAATTTTTTCTGGTTAACAATGTAATTGCTAGCAAAAATTCTCTCATGTCTTTCATATCAACAGTTCAAGATCACGTATGCACCTGCAATCTTTCATCACACAAAAAGCTTTAACATGCCTTTTTGGATCCATGTTTCATACCACTCCTGGACAAAGTGCCACGTCCAGAAGATGTGACGTCATGACCGCTAAATTCTGAGGCTTACGCAATACATGTGTGAATGGTGTAAGAATAAGCTCCTTACCTACCGCTGGTTTTTTGTAATTCACAGATGCGAAGCCACACCTCTCTAGCGACAGCTTATCAGACGAGCAATCTCCCGGCTTTTTTCGGCACCATTACTGTCGTGGAAGTCAGTGGCTCAAAATATATTAGACTGAATTTTAGATGAGTGTTCCAATAGACACTCACGCCAGGAACTTTATCCAGCATCCTAATGAGGATATTTCATACTGATATATATCGAGAGAGGAGAAAAAAACACACAGACGCAGCTGATATGCTCAGAATACTCCTCTGGAGGTTTATTACCAAACTCCACTATAATAATATCATTCAAATGGGGTGTAGACTTGAGGATAACCAATCAGAGGCAATGTGACAATAATTCTTATTCAGCCAATTACGATACATTCCAGATACATCATTCTAATTCTTCACACATCCGGTTTGCAGGTGGCCTTATCTCTCTTGGCAAAAATGTTCCTGTAAGATGGGGGGGGGGCACTCCCACAAGCATATTTGCCACCCTCCCATCTCACTCCCTGTGCCTTCTCTGCAAGCTTCGTATGGGAGCCAAAGTCAAAGATAAAACATACGAAATCAACATTACTTGCATTAAAGGAACAATGTCTTTCTTATTCACTACAAAAGAACCAAGATGAGAACTCCAGACAAGATGGCTGCTGCACGAAACTAAATCATTTAAACATTATTATAATCACTTTTACATAATACATATCTTAGTAATTCGGCATCCTGCTTGATAATTCATAATGTAATTTCATACAGAGAATATAAGCAAATAATCCATCCTTCGCAAATAGCATTATTTCTGTATTTGCAGATGACATCAAGCTATGTAATATAGTTCAGTCTATTGAAGATGTTCATAAATTGCAAGCAGATTTTAACACACTAAGTGTTTGGGTGTCCACTTGGCAAATGAAGTTTAATGTAGATAAATGTAAAGTTATGCATCTTGGTACCAACAACCTGCATGCATCATATGTCCTAGGGGGAGCTACACTGGGGGAGTCACTTGTGTAATATTCACATACACACAGGTTTTTACATTAAAAAAAATAGTTTATTTTAGTTATAGTTAGTATAGCAGTTCTTTGTTTGTGTAATATACTGATACACACAAAAGATGTATATACTTATACGCATAGTAAGTATAGCGGTCTTTTGTGTGTGTAACATACAAGCATCTTGTAAAATAAAATGGCACGCAGATATTACAGTGCTGACGAGGTATACGCTTTTTTTTTTGCTCCTCCAATAAAGACAGTGTGGAAGAATCTCGTTGTGAGTATGAAACCATTGAAGGAAGCGACACATTAAGGCCTTATTCACACGAACGTGTTATACGTCCGTGCCATGCGCGTGATTTTCACGCGAGTCACACGGACCTATGTTAATGAATGGGGCTGTTCAGACTGTCAGTGAATTTCACGCAGCGTATGTGCGCTGCATGAAACTCATGACATGTCCTATGTTTGATCGTGTTTCGCGCTGCACGCACCCATTGAAGTCAATGGGTGCGTGCAAATCGCACTCGGCACACGGAAGCACTTTCGGGTGCCGCGCGTGATTCGCACCAACAGCAGTAAAATAAATGAATGAAAACAGAAGAGCACCACGTGCTTTTCTGTTTGCAAACTTAAAAACAGAGTGTCATAATCATGCAGGCTGCGCGAAAATCACGCAGCCACGCATCATATGCTGATGACATACGGACCTTTTGCGCGCGCAAAATGCAGAGTTTTTTGTGCACGCAAAACGGACACGTCCGTGTGAATAAGGCCTAGCTACGAGCTCTGGTTGCTCTCATGGTGGTAGCCACATACCAAAAAAAATTCTGAAAAAGCTGCAGAGTTTAGTTAGCAGTAATGAGGAATGCATGATGAGTACCAGCATTGATGTGCTAAAGTTCATGTACAAGCCATGTGGAGCGAAGTGCAGGTATTAGCAGTGGTGACGAGAGGGGTGAACCTGTGCTTGCAACTATAGGTGCTGGGTTACAAAGTCAGCGTCAAACACATGGTGCCCTATCGGACATATTAAATCCAGTGTGGTCCCCCTCAAGTAATTCGCCAAACATTCCACCGTTTACAGTACAGGCTGGCATTATTGTGAAAATTGAAAATTTGATGAACTTTTGGAAGAGACTGTACATTAAACAAATTTATATGCCCAGCATTATTTGGCAAACTATCCAACCTCCTGTTATGCAAAACCCCAATATTGGAAGCCAACCAATGTGCCAGAAATGAAAAAATTCTTTGCCCTAACCCTCAACGTGGGAATCAACAAGAAAAGCTGAATTGGCATCCTACTGGTCTACACATCCCATTCATCACATGCCAATTTATTCCTCTATGATGGCCTGGTCCTTGCAGAAATGTACCTGCGGTGCGTGTTTTTCGTACCGCAGCATGTCATTTCCTGCTGCAGAAAGTGGACTGAGTTGCTGCATTTTTCAGAGAAGATGTCACCATCTCCCAGCATTGAAAAAAATGCAGAAAAATCCGCACCATTTTCTGCAGTGAAAAATTAAGGAAATGGTGCGGTTTTTCCGCAGCGGAAATCCTGCTAGTTTCTGCGGAATTGCTGCAGAAATTTTCTACAGCAATTTAGTTACGTGTGGACAAGTCCTAAAGAATCTGGAAATCTGGGTCCCTTACTCAATTTTTAAGAAGAAATTATTACATCACTGATACTATTTTCCCCAGTGACCATCAAAACCTGGCATCTGCATAAAAAACTGCTTCAGAGCATATCACACCTCCCTACATTTTTAGGCTAAATGTAACAAATTTTCCAGAAATTTTAATCTATTCCCATAAAACGCAATACAATTAATTTTCTTCTATTCGGCCCCAAACATTTTTGCAATTGTAGAATGAATAACTATTATGTAGTGATAAAATGGTTTTTTTTCCACTATGCCTATACACAACATGTATTTCTTATCTACGAAGAAGGGTGGGTGGATTGGGGGCTTTACTTTTCTAAATTAAGTAATTTTAGAGGTGCTATTCATGTTTTAGTCCTGCTGAGCATCTGTACTGTCCTCCAAAGTCCACAATGCCATTTTCATTTTCTCCCTAATTCCATTCAATTTCGCCAAAAAAGGCAAAAGCCAAAGTGTCCAAAATTACCCTAAATTAATACCTCATGCAAAAAGCACATATACAAATGTGTGGTGATGTTTATTTTTCCCAGGTTACATGGTGAATGTAAAATATAGGCCACTGGATCAACATATTGTTTGAAAAATTGCAAATTTCATTTTCTTCCTCCTAAGTCCATTCAATTTTGCAAAAACAAGGCAAAAAACGAAATCTCCAAAATTCCCCTAGATGAATACCTTTAGGGTCAACATTTCAAAAAGTAGTCACTTTGAGGGTGTTTGTCATGTTTTGGCAATGTACAATATCTGTATTCGTGCCAGTAATCCAGCAATAGAAAAATAGGCCTCCAAAATGCGCTCCAGTCATTTCAGGTCTTGTGGTGAGCCCAACCAGCAGGTAATTCACACAAGTAGCATTCGTTTCAACAGTACAAGTACAGGATATGGTCTTAGAATTCTTTTTAAATTTTTTCTTTTTACAGCTAGAAAAAAATATAAGAATGGAAAAATATTATTTTTTTTCATAATTTTCACCTTTTTCCTAAATTCTCTCTTTCACTATGCACTCATCTAAGACTCACATTGATTGTCTCATAGTAATGCATTGTGAAAGAGACTTTAGGTCCACACAGCAAATGCTGTAGGAATCAGCCAGTCACAGTGCGGTCACGTGACATAATTACGACCGGTATATTTTGGCAATAAAGCACTTGGTAAGAATATGACCTGCCCTACCTTTTACCGGTGTACTGTACAAATTGGGGCCGTAATAAAAAGAAAATACTGGAAAGTCCCTTTAAACGTACCTCCAGTTTCACTACAAAACTATTATAATGCAGGAGTGTGCACAATAATTGTTTTTCTAAATCACTTGTATTAGCAATTCTGCTTCTAAGGCCAGATTCACAGCCGTTTTTCACGTCTGAGTTGCACCCGTAAGGGTCCCGTTTTCACGGATCCCCATAGACGAGTTTATTGAGGAATCGTGAAAATAGAAGAAAATAGGACTACGAGTCTGAGAAACCCCTAGTGTTTTCAGATTGGCCAGAACTGCTCACAGCCGATATTTGAAACCGCAGTAAGCTTGTTGCTGACTAAACTCAGATGGGGAGACTAGGCGATCCCTTGTATTCACCTTTTAACAATAAGCCTGTGTTCATATTGTGCGTTTTTTGTTGCATTTTCAAATGCGGCTAGCCTAAAGGAAAGCATCTAGCTGTAAGCTGAAACATTTAAAAAGCGCATTTTTTCCCCAAGATTCGTTTGTGTAGGCTCTGTTTGCAAACGCAACAAAAAGGCACAATATGTCTGATTGTCATTTCTTCCTGGGCCGTACACATGAAATGAGTAGGCTTTCCATAAATTCTTAACCCCATGGTGGCTACATCACAGCCGCCAAGTGGAAGTATATTACAGCTGACACCGAACTCCGACCCCAGAAGTTTAACCATAAGGCTACACGGTATCTAAGTAGTCAGAAAAAGGGTGGCAGCCCCCTTTGCCGACCCAACGCCCCTGCGATTGTAGAGTGACAATGGTTGCCAAGGCCCTCAGGTCTGCCATCTTTGTGCTCTTAATAATTGGACCCAGTAAATAGCACAATACATGGCAATACATAAGTATTGCCGTGTATTGTACCAGCCATCAACGAGCTCTTGTTCAAGTGCCCTAGGGGGACTAAGAAAAAACAAGTAAAAAAAAAAAACTTTAAATCCAATTTTTTATAATGTACATAAAGAAAAGTTAAAAAAAAAAAAAACCTTTTCCAAATTTTCTCCTAACCTTCAAAAATCTTCTACATAGGGAAATAAAATGGGATTGTAACACTTGACACTATGTCTCCAAAGGGAGTAAATGAGTCACATAGCTTTGTATCTTTCCTTTGATATGCTATGATGTAGCTTATACTGTTCTTTTTTTATTTCTTTTAAAATCTTTTTTGCTAGCTCACATGATAACTATGTCACTGGAAATATGATTAAGTTGGCAGGCCTATGAAGAATAACAGAACATAAAGATACAGCAATTATATTGAATGGACTGTACTCTCAGTGGCGGATTATCATATGGGCGGTTCGGGCGGCCGCCCGGGGCCCGAGGCTCCCAGGGGGCCCATGGCAGCCCGAACCGCACATCGTCTTATAAAACTATTCAGCGAGCTAGCGCTGCTAACTGCCGCTACGGAGATGGGGAGAAGGCGCAGGGAATTGGCCGGGGTAGGTAGCAGGCGTTAAGCACGTCTGCTAGTGCTTAGGACACGCCTCCCTGACAGTGAGGGCGCCGCCATTGAGTAACAGAACAGCGACGGACGGCTGTTCTGTTACTCCAAAGCTGGAAGAGAAGAGCCAGGCGGTCACCGTCGCTGGGGTTAGTACTGGCTGCCGGTTTATCCTCCTGCCCAACTGGTTCCCGACCGCTGGCTGTATTTTTACGGCCAGCGGTCAGGGTCCTTAAAACCCGAGCCATAGACTTTTTACGGCTCGGTTTTAACTTGCTGCCCACGCGATCGGGCAGCTGAATGTCGGGTCTCCGGCTGTCAGTGACTGCCGGGGACCCTGAGGAGAAGATAGAAGCAGCTTTCGTTGCTTCTGTCTTCTCCAATGTCTTCTTACACAGCGTGCAATGAACGATGTGTATAGGAATAGAGACAGCAGCAGCGGCGCTGTCTCTATTCCTCCCGGTGATCATGTGACTCGTCACATGATCGCCGGGTGCCGTTACTAACAGACTGCTGCTTGGTCTTACTAGACCCAGCACAGCCCTGTTAGTGACAATCGTCACTATGAGAGGGCTGATTTCCCCACAGCAGCCCCAGTTACAGTGGAAAAACATGGTGTAAAAGAAAGAAAAAAAATATATAAAGTTCCCCAAAGGTCTTTTTTGACCTTTGAGGGACAGACTATAGTAATAAAAAAATAGTAAAGTAAAGTGCAAAAATAAATTAAATAATAAATACACATAAAATACCCACCCCAGGAAAAACGTTCCCCCCCCCCCGCCAATCATTGTTGTAACGCTAGCGCTGACCCAATTACCCTAATATAGACATTTAATATATTAAAATTTACGGTAAACAATGACGATTACAAATAAAAGGTCTATTTTAGGGTAAAACTATGTTATTACCAAAAAAAATAGCTGAAACTTAAAAAAGCTTATTTCTTTACTATTATTTTCAAACTTTATGAATAAAAATTCTAAAATAGCAAAAAAAGGTGTGTATAAAAACGATAAAAAAAGAAACCTGCATTGTCTACGGAAAAAACTTTGCAAAACTCATGTCGTTAGCCCAACAAATAAAAAAGTTATAGCCATTTAACTAACGCGTGCTAAAAATGTATATACGGTGTCTGGTCCTGAAGGCTCAAAATAGCCCGGTCCTGAACTGGTTAAAGTCACTGGCCGACGCTAGGTAGGGGATTATGCAGTAAGGGGGGAGGGCTAACCATCTAACTGACGGCAGCTAGCTCTATGGGGGGGGGATAAAAGTTTCCCCCCATAGAGCTCTCTTCAGTCAGTTAGACGCTCAACCCCCCCCCCCCCCTTGCAGTATAGTAACTACTGAGGACCCAGTGGGGGAAGGCGGGATTATTCCTAGAGTCCTCTGCCTGCAGTCAGATGGTTATACCCCCTTGCAGTATAACTCTCCCCCCCCCCCCCATAGAGCTCTCAGCCGTTATTATATATATTTTTTTTATTTATTTTAATAAAAATGTGTGTTTGGTGCAACTTTGTAATTACGTTTTATTAAAAAATATTTTCACTTTTTGAGATACAGCTGCTTTGTATCCTGTATCCGTCAGGTCAGCACGACTGACAGGATCAGTGAAACGGGCCCTGCGCTAAATTATAATCTTAGATGTGATAGATTTGAGGTGGATCCTGTGTGTCACTGATCCTGTCAGTCCTGCTGACCTGACGGATACAGGATACAAAGCAGCTGTATCTCAAAAAGTAAAAATATTTTTTAATAAAACAAATCAATCACACTGATACACACACATACATTTTATATATATATATATATATATATATATATATATATATATGTATACATATATATATATATATTTATAATATTACCTTTTTAAATGTGTACATGTGGCACTATATACAAGGGGGACCGCTGTGAGGCACTATATACAAGGGGGAGCGCTGTGTGGCACTATATACAAGGGGGAGCGCTGTGTAGCACTATATACAAGGGGGGGCTGTGTAGTGCTATCCACAGTGGTATGTGTGTGGCGCTCTTTATAGGGGGGGCTTTTTGGTGCTATTTACAAGAGGGGAGGGCTGTGTGGCGCTCTCTACAGGGGGGCTGTATGGCACCATCTATGGGGGGCTTTGTGTAACGCTCTCTACGGGGGATGTGTGATATATAGAGGGGGCTGTGTATGGCGATATATATGGGGGTGTGTAATATCTACAGGGGCTGTGTGTGGCACTATGTACAGGGGACTGTGTGTGGCGCTATCTATGGGGTGTGTGTAATATCTACAGGGGGATGTATGTGGCACTATGTACAGGGGGCTGTGTGTGGCACTATGTACAGGGGGCTGTGTGTATGTGGTGTTTTACAGTGTGTGGTATTATTATATTCAGGCGCGCAGTGTTTGGTACTATTATATTTAGGGGTACAGTATGTGGCATCATGATAACTTTATTTGTCAGGCGGATGTGTCCCTGAATAGTGTGATACTGTCAGTATGTATTGACACAGCCCTGTGACAAGGGAAATCGTAACACTGTTAATGCTTGCCAAAAAAAGTAGTGTTAAAAATAGTTATGGCGCGGCAGGGCGGCGGTGAGGAAGAGGGGCCCAAGTTTGGGTAACAGCCAAGGGCCCATGGTCTACTTAATCCGCAACTGTGTACTCTGCTTTGGATGATTGACGCATGGGCAAGGATTTTGTGCTCCTATGGGAAAATACTACTAAAATTTAATCTGAGCATACTGGCCTGGCAGGAGTCATGGCTGCAGTGTTGCCAGGGACCTCAGGTAGTGGAATTCCCTAGTCCGCCTGTCCTTGCCCAGTTCAGGTGCACAACCAGAGTACTCGATCAGGGGGAAAGCAGGTGTGCAGCCACAGGAGGAAAATATGCCTTTAAGAATATCCCACAATATGGGAGAAAGCAGGGGCGTAGCTAAAGGCTCATGGGCCCCCGATGCAAAGATTCTTCTTGGGCCCCCCTGCCCAAACTTCTAATGGCCAACGTCCCGCAGCTTTCAGCTGCATCGCTGGGTCTCCTTAGTGACTCAACGTTGCAGCACTAGCAGCCAGGAGCGTCGCTAAGGTCTTCAAACGTCAGGGGAAATAGCCCCAAAAAAAATGTGTGTGAGTGTATGTATATGTGTGTGTATATATATATATATATATGAGACAGCATATCTATAGCCCTACAACCCTATAGCTATGGATAGGATTAGATACAGTGGCTCAGCAGACAGTATCACACATGATAGGATTAGATATATGGCCCAGCAGACAGTATCACACATGATGGGATTACAGTAGCTCAGCAGACAGTATCGCATATTATAGGATTAGATACAGTGGCTCAGCAGACAGTATCACACATTATAAGATTAGATACAGTGGCTCAGCAGAAGAGTATCACACATGATAGGATTAGATATAGGGCCCAGCTCGCTGACCTTGCGGCTCCAGCGCTGGAACCATGAAAGGTAAGAATAATAATTGTTTTGCTTTTTTATGTGTTACTAATTATTTTTGTGTGTTTTTTTTACAGGTTTGGTTGTTGGATTACGTCGGATTCGAGGACTACTTCGATGACGTTTTTTTTTTTACTCTCAATAAAATGTATAACGAGGGTTGTGTGTGGGATTTTTATTTCAATAAAATATTTTTCCTATATCTTTGTATTTTTCTAAACTTTATTACTACCTCCTTAGTAATGGCTGCTGGCTGATTGACAACATCCATTACTAAGGCAGGGCTTAATGTTAGCCATAAAGAGGCTAACACTAACCCCCATTATTACCCCGGTACCCACCACCACCAGGGGTATCGGGAAGAGTCGGGTACGATCCAGTACCCGACCATCTGTAGTGATGAATGGGCACTGGGTGGCCGTAGGCTGGTATTATCAGGCTCGGAAAGGCCAAAAACAGTGGCCCTTCCCACCCTGGTAATGCTAGCCTGCTGCTGCTATGTTGTATCTGGCTGGTTATAAAAATGGGGGAACCCCACATGGCTCTTTCCAATTATTTATTTATATATATTTTTTTAATTATGTGGGGTCCCCCCCATTTTTCATAACCAGCCAGCTGTTTTGACGGAATCAATAGCACAGTTGACTGCGCTATTGGTTGTGTCAAGAACAATGGAACCCTGTCACAATGTTGACAAACGGAAACCTTTAGCAACGTTTCCGTCACTATGGAGATCAAACGTTTAGTTTGCCGTTCCGCTGAGAGATTACCCAACAGAAACCTCCGACGGACCCCTTAACGGAAGGGCAACGATGATGTGAACACAGCCTAACACATATGGTAGGCTTAGATACAGGGTCCAAGTTCATGTGTGATACTGTTTGTTGGGCCCTGTATCTAAGCCTAAGTTAGGCTTAGATACAGGATCCAGCAGACAGTAATCTTATACAGTATAAGATTGTGTGAGGGATCTGCCAGGCACAGCTTCGGGGTTGACTCCCAGAACTAATCAGTCAGCACCTGAGAATACATCCCTGAGACTGACTCCTGCTTCCACCATTCAGGCTGGCAGGCTTAGGAGTGGGAGAGCCTATCGTAACCTGGCCAGACTCAGCTAGCTCCCGCCCTCGGTCTATTTAAGCCTGCACTTCCTGTCCCTCGGTGCTTGTTATTGCTTGTGTTTCTTTCCTTGTGGTTTCCTGGCCCAGCTACAGCTCCTGCTATTTTTGATCCTGCTCCATACAGACCCTGGCTTACCGACTACTCTTCTGCTTTTCGTTTTGTACCTCGCACACTCCTGGCTTGACTCGGCTCGTTCACCACTTTGGTTGCTCACGGTGTTGCCGTGGGCAACGGCCCCTTTTCCTTGCTTGTGTTCCTTGTATGTTTGTCGTGTTTGTCGTGCACTTACTGAGCGCAGGGACCGCCGCCCAGTCATTCCCCTCGCCGAATTTTCCCTTAATAACCGGGTCAGTAACTCGTCAGGGGTCTCTCCTTTTTTTGTAATTTTGGGTTTAATCCACGGTTCTCCTCCGTTTCACCTGGTAGTTCCAACAATCCTGAGGTAGAGGTCGTTCATCGGGAACTGTGCACAGTCTGGGCCCAGGTTCAGAAAAACCTAGAGGTGTCCCAGAGCGTACAAAAAACTCAGGCTGATAAAAAACGTTCTGCTAACCCCCTGTTTATGGTCGGGGATCTGGTGTAGTTGTCGTCTAGGAGCTTGCGTCTCAAGGTTCCGTCCAAGAAGTTTGCTCCCCGGTTTATTGGGCCGTATAAGGTCATTGAGGTCCTCAATCCTGTCTCCTTCCGGCTGGAGTTACCCCCGTCTTTTCGGATACACGACGTGTTTCATGCCTCCCTCCTCAAACGCTGCTCTCCGTCCTTGGCTCCCTCGAGGAGACCTCCTGTTCCCATCCTCACCCCTGAGGGGGTGGAATTCGAGGTGGCCAGGATTGTGGACAGCAAGATGGTCCAAGGCTCCCTCCAGTACCTGGTCCATTGGAGAGGATACGGGCCCGAGGAGAGGACTTGGGTACCCGCCCGGGATGTTCACGCTGGGGTATTGGTCAGGAGGTTCCACCTGCGTTTCCCCAGTAAGCCAGGTCCACTTAGAAAAGGTCCGGTGGCCCCTCATAAAAGGGGGGGTACTGTGAGGGATCTGCCAGGCACAGCTTCGGGGTTGACTCCCAGAACTAATCAGTCAGCACCTGAGAATACATCCCTGAGACTGACTCCTGCTTCCACCATTCAGGCTGGCAGGCTTAGGAGTGGGAGAGCCTATCGTAACCTGGCCAGACTCAGCTAGCTCCCGCCCTCGGTCTATTTAAGCCTGCACTTCCTGTCCCTCGGTGCTTGTTATTGCTTGTGTTTCTTTCCTTGTGGTTTCCTGGCCCAGCTACAGCTCCTGCTATTTTTGATCCTGCTCCATACAGACCCTGGCTTACCGACTACTCTTCTGCTTTTCGTTTTGTACCTCGCACACTCCTGGCTTGACTCGGCTCGTTCACCACTCTGGTTGCTCACGGTGTTGCCGTGGGCAACGGCCCACTTTCCTTGCTTGTGTTCCTTGTATGTTTGTCGTGTTTGTCGTGCACTTACTGAGCGCAGGGACCGCCGCCCAGTTGTACCCCGTCGCCTAGGGTGGGTCGTTGCAAGTAGGCAGGGACAGAGTGGCGGGTAGATTAGGGCTCACTTGTCCGTTTCCCTACCCCCTGCCATTACAGATTGCTGTTTTGAATGGTGAGCAGGGCTCGTACGAGCGCTGCTTCCCCTTCATTTCCCTTACTTGCTCATACTGTGAATCGCTGACACAGACGTGTCAGCGATTCACAGTATGAGCAAGTAAGGGAAATGAAGGGGAAGTAACACTAACACTAAAGTAACACTAAACAGCTGATTGGCGGGAGTCCCGGGAGTCGGACCCCGACCCATCAGCTCCAGACAGTAATATTAACCTTACCCTCCTCTTCGCCCGCAGTGGAGGTCCTGACTCCATCCAGGGTCGGGGTGCTGTGCGCAGCGCATAGCGTTGTGACGTCATGTGCTGTGCACAGCGCTGTGACGTCAGAACCACCGATGCGCTCCGGAAGGAAGACTGTATGTACTGTCAGTTACTATAGTAACGAAGGCCCGTGTAATTTATTACATGAGCCCCAGTTACTATAGTAACTTTTCATTGATGTGGTGTGGGAGGCTGTGGGCTCCCTGGCTTCGGAGCCCGGTCACAATTCGACCGCTGCGACCCCTATAGTTACGACACTGGCAGAAAGTCTTCCTCTATTTAAGATTAAAATGCAGAATGAGTAAGTTTAAGTTTGGATAGCTACACTCCTCCACACTGAAATTGCAACACCAAGAAGGGCAAACCGTAAGTTTATGCAAATGTCAAGTTGCTGAGATCTGCAAATGATCAAATTTTCAAGCACCTAGCTACAATCTGTGGCATGTGTGAGGGGCATAAAAGCCAGATTGAAAGCAACATTTTTTTAGCCACACGAAACCTCAAAAATCAGATCAAGTGGTGTGTGATGATTGTGCGATGCCTCCTGTCCGTCAATGTGCCAGTCATCGCCACTTGACACAAATTAAGAGGGACAGAATCCTTGAACTGGGTGACCTCAGTTTATCACTCGAGCAGATCACCACACGCCTAGGCCGAGATGTCAGCACTGTACAACCTTGCATGTCCTGGAGTTTGGGGGAACAACAACGAACGGGAACGACAGCAAGAGTTGCGCGGGGATGAACCTCTGCACAGACGGATCCTCTGATTGGAAGAATGGTGCGTAGTGATCCATTCTGTACTGAAAGTGAAATTAGATGTCACATCCCAAGCCTAGGGCGGCAACCAATGTTGACACAAACCATCAGAATGGACGACATTGGGCTATGAGCCAGACAACCAGCAACAGGTGTTCCATTGACCACACGCCACTGCTCTCAAAGGCTATCATGGTGCACAGCAAGATAGCAATGGAGGCTGGAATGGAGGTCTATCCTCTCCACCGATGAGCCACATTTTTGTCTCACATTCAATGATAGCTGCAGATTGTTCTGAAGACAACATGGGCAACGCCATGAAGAGGCCTTCACAAGTGACCGTCACACAGGTACTACTCCCAGGATTATGGTGTGTGGTGGCATAATGTACGGTAGCCAGACCCCTCTAGTCTTCATTTCAGGTACACTAACAGCTCGTTGTTAAATTGATTTGTTCGTGGAACCGGTGGCCATTTCTCCAAAGTGTCCAAGAAGCCGTTTTTTAATAGGACAATGCCAGGCTTCATGTTGCTTGTGCTACTGTGAGCAGCCTGCGTGGCCTAAACATTCTATCATGGCTATCATCGATTGCAAAAGGAGCTGCCAGCAGCCAATCTTGATGATTTGCGTGCCCAAGTGCATTCAACGTGGCATAACTTTCCTCAGACAACTATTAATAACCTCATTGGTAGCATGACAAGGCATGTAAGTGCGTGTATTTCTGTGCATGGTGCTCATATTCGATACAGAATAAATCAAGATGTTTGGAATATTTTGTTTCCATTTTTATTATCATATCATTTCAATATCATGAACAGGTCTATCAATCCTGTGATTTCCACAATTCTAAAGCGTTTCACTCTTGGTGTTGCAAATTCAATGTTGAGTGCCCTGCCTTCAGTAGTCTAAATAATGCATTTGCTCCTTAAGGCTGGGTTCACACAACCTATTTTCAGACGTAAACGAGGCGTATTATGCCTCGTTTTACGTCTGAAAATATGGCTGCAATACGTCGGCAAACATCTGCCCATTCATTTGAATGGGTTTGCCGACGTACTGTGCAGACAACCTGTAATTTACGCGTCGTCGTTTGACAGCTGTCAAACGACGACGCGTAAATGGACTGCCTCGGCAAAGAAGTGCAGGGCACTTCTTTGCCACGTAATTTGAGCTGTACTTCATTGAACTCAATGAAGCACAGCTCAAGATTTACGAGCGTCTCAGACGGCTCGCAAAACGCGAGGAGGAGCATTTACGTGTGAAACGAGGCAGCTGTTAACAGTCTGTCTTTTCACACATAAATGCCTCTCATCGTGTGAACATACCCTAAAAATCTTTTTTATCAACATTGGTTTTCTCCTGTTATTAAGCCTTTTATTCCAATAAGGTTTGTACCTCTCACAATGAAAATTTAAAATGCTTTAGAAAATATCCCATTTAGTATCTGTATTTTTGAGGACATTGTTCAGTCAATTAGGTTAAGGGAATCTCTAAGGTGATCGAACGTCGCATTCCGGAAGTTTATTGTTTATTGCTCCTCGGAAAAACATCCTATTAAAAGACAAGTAAACGTTTATTATATTATAAGTAATTCCATTTTACTATAATAATGTAAATAGTAATTTGTTTGCTAGGTAAATACTGTAGAAATCTCTTGCAACATAATAGAGACCAGGAATGTGGACAGTTTACATACCAGTTGCTGTTTAGTTTTGTCTGGTATTTCTCAAGAATTGCTTAGACACTCCAGATTTTCCCCAACTGATTACATTGTGTAAAATCCTTAGTGTAATACACTAGCAGCAAAGTGGATGAGATTTGAGAAATTTGAGAAAATCTCATCCACATGCTGCGAAAAAATACTCAGCCAAAAACATTTTTAGAAATTGACCTGCGGTGCAGTTATTTATGCTGTGGAATCGCTGGTTTTCTGTTGCAGGTTCTCCCCTTTGAATTAAATGGGGAGGTAAAACCTGCAAACGGTAAAAGATGTTGCGATTTTTGCATGGGAAAAGCTGCAATTTCGCTGAAAAAATGCAACTCAGAAAAAAACGACAGTTACCTGTGGTCATGGCGACACGTCCCTCTGACTTCCTATAGCCCGGCCTCCTGGGATGATGTTTTATCTCATGTGACTGCTGCAGCCAATTACAGGTTGCATCATTCACATTATCATGTCCAGGTGTCCCCACCATGATGTAAATGGCTCATTGTCATTACGCCAACCAGCGAAGGGGGTGTCGCCCACCCACCTCCATGTGGCGGAATAGCAGAGCATGAATTGAGAGGAACATCCCAGACATGCGCACCATCGTTCCCGGCCAGGTGACCACAAGGAAAAAGCATATAAAAAAAGAATAACTATATACGACTGAGATGATGGTATGTAATATACAAATTTTTGTTAAAAAATGACAATGGTGACTACAGGTCTAATTCGGTCAGCGAATATCAACAGAGAAATGATATTTCAATGCCTATACCACAATATGGATATTTATATAGAAAGATGCCCGTAAAAAAGAGTAGAAAAAAATTAAAGAATCTAAAAATGTGAACAAGACACAAAAAATACACAGTGAAAATACATGCAACAAAACAAAAGCAAATTAAAGTTAAAAAATAAATACATAATAACCCAATATTGGATACTATGGTGCTAAAGTGCCAAAGAAGAAGGTCTATCAAATCAAAATATGAATTGTTCATTATTTATGAAAGTGCTATGTGCAAAGAGATAGATATAAATATCTTACATGACTATATTTAAGCTGAAAAAACTGCGTGCCACAAGAAAGGTGAGTAAAAGTAAAGATAGTGTCATAAATTTATTAAAGTGCTGTGTGCAGCTTAATGTATAAATATAGATATCTCATATTCATCAGTTGCCTCGTTCATTTCCATCATGATAACTTGTGACTCAAATTTAAATGACGGTTTCAATGGTTTGTTTCTCTCTTGGTGTTTATCCTTTTACCCGAAGTAGAAGAAATAGAAACTAGACAGAACGAAATTGTAAATAATTGAAATAAAACTTTAACCCCTTAAAGGAAGGGTGTCGCGAAAAAAAAATAATTTATATAAATTTGCTTTTAGTGTTTTATTAGAAATGTTTTTATTTATTTGTGTGTTTGTGTTTTACTTTTTTTTATTTTCTAACTTTTTCTTCTCTATGGGGGCTGCCATTTTTTTTTCATCTCTGTATGTGTCGATTTACGACACATACAGAGATGGAATACGGCACATACGCATTCACTATGGTGTATGCCGTCTGTGTGGGAACGGCGCATGCGCCGCTCCCACACAGTCCAAATGGAAGGTCTTCGGCCGAGCGACATCCGGCGCCATTTTCTTGTGGACCGGAAACCGCGGCCGGACAGTAAGATTACTACTTCCGGTCGCGGCTTCCGGACATGTGTTCAGAAGCGAGCAGACGGAGCGGACGGACTGGAGGGAGCGGCGGCGGCAGGAGCAGGTAAGTTATATTTGTGTATGTTCATGCTTTCGTTTGTGATTACCACTGTATGTAAGCCTACTACACTGTGTATTCGCTCAAAAAATGGCGACACACAGTGTAGGAGGTTTGAACATTCAATCCCCTCCTTTCTCCTGGCACTAGCTAGGATAAAGGAGGGGGGATTGTTTGAGGACGCTAGAGCGAGTGTGTCTTCTCAAATTTTGCAGCATAAAGCAATGTGGTTGCTTTACACACATGCCAATGCTGCAATTTTGGGAATTGCTCCCTCTAGTGACCAGCACAGGGAAATGTTATAAATTAGAATCTAATTTATAATATTTCCTGACTCGTGAAAAAATTAAAAAAATTAGAACAATGTTTAATCATTTATACACTAACTGTTTAACTAAAAAAATATATATATATTTCTAGCGACACATTCCCTTTAATGACCGTGCCTGAAAAGGTCTTAATGGCCAGCTACATTTTTTCAATTTTTACCTCTCTGCATTTCAGCAGCCATAACTTTTTTATTTTTTCATTGACGTGGCCGTATGAGGCCTTGTGTTATGCGGGAGAAATTGTATTAATTTTATTCACAGTTTAGAGGTAGAAAAAAAATCTTTTTACGGCGTGAATAAAGGAAAAAGCGATTCTCTGCATTGTTTGTCTTGTTTCTTTTTTTATCCCGTTCACATTTCACGTTAGATTAATTCTTCAGTTTATTACCGTCATTTAGATATTTAATATGTGTAGGTTTTTGTTTTTATTTAGTGTAGGGGAAATAAAATATATTTTATTTATTTAATTTATTTATTTTTAAATCCCATTAAGGGATAGCTTTATTTATAACTTTATTTTTTACTTGTAAAGTATTAGCATACTCCTGTATGCTAACGCATCATACTGTGTCACTATGACACAGGCTGCTGTTAGGGCAGCACATAGTGTGCCCTAACAGCAGGCAAACCCAACAGACAGCCTTGGGGTCCTTTCTAGGTCCCCAGGGCTGACAGCAGAGGGATTCCATGCTCTTTGATCACGTCACGTTTTCCAGTGACGCGATCAAAGAGGGGAGTTCCCTTTGATCTTGCCGCGGTCACGGACCGCGGCGATCAAAGAGTTAAACAGCTGGGGTATGAATGTTTTCTGAACCCAGCTGTGTTCAGCAGGCTGCTCTAAGATCAGGAGCTGTAAGTTACAGCTCCTGCTTAGAGGATGAGCGCTCGCAGGAGCGCTCATCAGCATCTTCTACAGTGATGCCAAAAGACGTCGCTGTAGACTAAGCACATGCACCGCCTGCCATCAAAAAAGACGGTGGGCGGTCGTTAAGGGTTTAAAACCAGCTGACTATAAACAAAGTCGACCAAAAAAAGAGGATGTTCACAAAAAGGCATTATCTGCTTAACGCTATGCTACGTACTATTACGTTACCAATGTTGGTCTGTTAAAGCAAAATGACGTACTATTATGTCATTGCGTTAACCGGCTACTGTGTCTGCAGCAGTGGCGTAGCTATAGGGCTCGCAGCGGTCGCGATTGCGACCGGGCCCCGAAGCCAGGGGGCCTGCAGCCCCCCGCACCACATCAATAAAAAATTACTATGGTAACTTTGACCGCGGGCCCCTGGTACTATAGTAACTGACAGTACTTACTTACCTTCCTGGTTCCGGAATCGTAGCGGAGGTCCTGACGTCACAGCGCTATGAGCCGCGCACAACATCATGATCCTGGATAGAGTCAGGACAGAGCTTCAGTCGTGGCTGAAGAGGAGGGTAAGATTAATATCCCTGACTGCTGAAGCTGATTGGCGGGTCCCGGGAGACGGACCCTGACACATCAGCTATTGATGGCCTATCCTGAGGATAGGCCATCAATGTTCAGGGACTGGATAAGTCCCTTAAGCCTATGATGTAGCAGGCTTAGAGGGCCCATGAGACAGCATCACAGATTGTGTGATGCTGTCTGCTGGGCTCTGTATTTTAAGCCTACCTTGTGGTAGGCTTACATACAGGGTCCCACAGATAGTATCACACATGGGCCCCGTATCTAAGGCCTGGTTTACACGAGCGTATGATGCGCGGCTGCGTGATTTGACACCATAATGACACTCCGTTTGGATGTTTGTCAACAGAAAAGCACGTGGTGCTTTTCTGTTTACATTCAGAGTTTGACAGCTGTTGCGCGAATCACGCAGATCGCACGGAAGTGCTTCCGTGCGGCATGCGTGGTTTTCATGCACCCATTGACTTCAATGGGTGCGTGATGCGCGAACAGCGCACAAAGATAGGACATGTCGTGAGTTTTTTTCAGCGCACTCACGCTGAGCAAAACTCACGGACTGTATGCATGCCCCCATAGACTAATATATGTGCATACGATACGTGTGAAAAGCACGCGTGTCGCACGCACGTATATCACGCTCGTCTAAACGAGGCCTAAGCCTAACACATGTGTTACTAATCGTTTTCTTACAGGTTCAGTCGTTGGACTACGTCGGATTCCAGGACTACTTCGATGACGGCTTTTTTATTATCAATAAAATGGTTAATGAGGGTCGTGTACGTTTTTTTTAAACTTTATTACTAACGCAATAGTAATGCCGCCGGCTGATTGACAGCGTCCATTGCTAAGTCGGGGCTTAGTGTTAGCAGAGGCTAACACTAACCCCCTTTATTACCCCGGTACCCACCGCCACCAGGGGTGCTGGGAAGAGTCGGGTACGATCCAGTACTTGACCATCTGTAGGGATGGTCGGGCAATGGGGCGGCCGCAGGCTGGTATTATCAGGCTGGGAAAGGCTAGATGCAGTCACCCTTCCCACCCTGTTAATGCTAGGCTGCTGCTGCTTTATTGTATCTGGCTGGTTACAAATAAAAAAAACACAACACCCATTAACCATTTTATTGAGAATAAAAAAACGCTTTGAACGTCATTGAAGTCCTCGAATCTGAAGTAGTCCAACCACCGAACTTGTAAAAAAGCACAAACACACAAAAATAATTAGTAACACATAAAAAAGCAAAACAATTATTACTCTTACCTTTCCTGGGTCCAGCGCTGGAGCCGCAACGGCAGCGAGCTGGGCCCTATATTTAATCCTATCATGTGTGATACTGTCTGTTGAGCCACTGTATCTAATCCTATCATGTGTGATACTGTCTGCTGAACTGCTGTATCTAATCCAATCATGTGTGATACTGTCTGCTGAGCTGCTGTATCTAATCCAATCATGTGTGATACTGTCCGCTGAGCCACTGTATCTAATCCTATCATGTGTGATACTGTCTGCTGAGCCACTGTATCTACTCCTATCATGTGTGATACTGTCTGCTGAGCTACGGTATCTAAACCCATCATGTGTGATACTGTGTGCTGGGCCCTATCTCTAATCCTATCATGTGTAATACTGACTGCTGAGCCACTGTATCTAATCCTATAATGTGTGATACTGTCTGCTGAGCTGTGTATCTAATCCCATCATGTGTGAAACTGTCTGCTGGGCCTTATATCTAATCCTATCATGTGTGATACTGTCTGCTAAGCCACTGTATCTAAGGGTATGTTCACACGGCCTATTTACGGACGTAATTCGGGCGTTTTACACCTGGAATTACGTCCGAAAATACGGCTTGAAAGCGTTGACAAACATCTTCCCATTAAAAGCAATGGGCTGACGTTTGTCTGTTCACACGAGGCGTATATTTACGCGTCGCTGTCAAAAGACGGCGCGTAAATAGACGCCCGCGCCAAAGAAGTGTCATGTCACTTCTTCAGACGTAAATGGACACGTTTTCCATGGACTCCATGGAAAACCAGCTCCAGTTACGTCCGTAATGGACGCGGCGTTCAAGCGCCTGCACATGCCGTTACGGCTGAAATGACAGGGCTGTTTTCTCCTGGAAACAGCCCCGTAATTTCGTCCGTTACGGACACTGCCGTGTGAACATACCCTAATCCTATCATGTATGATACTGTCTGCTGGGCCACTGTATCTAATCCTATCATGTGTGATACTGTCTGCTGAGCCGATGTATCTAATCCTATCAATAGTTTATATGGTCGTAGTGCTATAGATATGCTATGCTGTCTCCTATACACACACACACACTTTTTTTTTGGGGCGGACACATATGAATTGGGGCTATTTCCCCTGACATTTTAAGTCCTTAGTGACGCCCCTGGCTGCTAGTGCTGCATTGTTGGGTCACTTAGGAGACCCAGCGATGCAGCTGAAAGCTGCGGACCGTCAGCCATGAGAAGTTTGCGGGGGCCCAATAAGAACTTTTGCATCGGGGCCCATGAGCCTTTAGCTACACCCCTGGTCTGCAGACACAGTTTTAAAGCAGTGATAGCTTAACGCTATCACTGCATCAAGGCCAGGACTGGAGCTAGCCTCCGATCTGGCCGATCAACACCTTAGATGTAGCGCTCAAAAGCGAGCGCTGCATATATGGTGTTTACAAGCAGATCGGATCCCCACAATGTAATCGTGGGGTTCCGATGACTGCTCTGGCAGACCGGAGGCCTAACAATAGCCGCCTGTCTCCCAAGTACAGAAGCCTGCTAGGACCCACCTGGAGAAAGAAAAATTGCGCAGGCTCAGAAGCTGTTCCTGCGACATCAGCCGCTGTAACTGCAGGGAACGGAGCTAGCTCCGATCCCAGCCACTATCAAAAGTCGATCGCGGCATCTTAATGGTTTGTAGCAATCGGCATCAACAATGTGATCGTGAGGATGGCGATTGTTGCTATGGCAACTGGACACCTAACAATGGCCTGCCACGTACGATAGCCTATTAGGCCCCGCCCAGAGACAGGACCCATTAGGCTTGATGTCAGTGAATGACTGACAGATCTAATGCATTGCACTACGTGGGTAGTGCAATGTATTAGAGTAAAGAGCAGAGGTGCCGGCCTTCAAGTCCCCTAGTGGGAAAAAAATAATAACAATAATATAAAGGTGAATAAAATTGTAAAAATATAAGTTTCAAGTTAATAAAAACAATAACCTCCTTTTTCCTATACTAGGTCTTTTATTTCTGGAAAAATAATGAAACCGTTAAAAAAAAGTACACATATCTTGCATCTCCCAAATAACCCACAGTATAACAATATAATGTTATTTTTTCTGCACAAAAAATAAATAAAAAAACAATGCCAGAATCACAATTTTTTTGGTCACCACCTCTTCCAAAACATAGAATAAACAGTGATCAAAAAGTCGCATGTACCCAAAAACAGTACCAATAAAAACTACAACCCGTCCCACTAAAAAATAAACCCTTACACAGCTTTTTTGACTGAAAAATAAAAAAGTTATGGCTCTCAGAATATGGTGACAAAAATTTATAAAAAATAAAACAAGTGATTTTATATTGTGCAAACTCTGCAAAACATAAAAAAAAACTATATAAATTTGGTAACGCCATAATCGTATCGATCCACAGAATAAAGACAAATTGTCATTTATAGCCCATGGTGAACACTGTAAAATAAAAAAGAATACAAAACATTGTTAGAATTGCTGGTCCTTACTCACCTTGCTTGCCAAAAAATTGAATAAAAAGTGATCAAGAAAAATCGCATGTACCCCAAAATGGTACCAATGAAAACTACAGATTGTCCCACAAGAAATAATCAAAAATAGGGATTTTTCTGATACCCTCACTTATTTATTATATATAAAGTTCGTTTTGGGGAACCACAAAGGTGTATACCACCAGTTAATGCTATTTTTTATTAGGAAATAGGAAGAAGGGATAAGAGTTGTGGTTCCTATAGGGAAATGAAAATAATAAGCTTTATTAATATATTTTAGTTAAAATAGTTCTATATTTTTCAATGCTCCCACAGGTTATCGTAAGGGTAAAAGCATCTCAGATATATTGGTCTCAAGTCATTTCTCCCGATCAAACAATCAACCCAAAATCCTAGCACCAGGATTCCATCCTTGCAAGCTATGCAGGGCATGTAAAATTCTAAAAAGTACAAAGACCTTCCTGGATGGGTCAGGTAAAAGTTACACAATAAGGGAACACATTAGATGTTCATCAACAGGTGTCATTTACTGCCTCGAGTGCCCTTGTGGCCTCAGATATGTAGGCAAGACAAAAAGAGAGTTGAGGGTTAGAATCAGAGAGCACATTGGTTCCATCCTAAATTATGAGAAAAATAAACTGGATAGTCAGGCACAAAATAAATCCTTCACCCCAACCCCAATCGCTAGACATTATAAGCAACATCATAATCTGGATTGGACAAACCTCAAAGGATGGGCAATTTGCCAACTCAAAATGGGTATAAGAGGAAGTAATTTGGATGAAGCCCTTTTAAAAAGAGAAAGTCAGTGGATCTTTCAGATGAGCTCTGTTAATCCAAATGGCCTAAATGAGAGTTTCAATTTTGGTTGCTTTCTGTGAATATATATATATTAAAAAAAAAAACTAAAAAACCCTACTTTTGATACATAACTTAAAATAATTAATCAACTACAACTGGTAATCCACCATAAGTACGAAAAAAGATAATTTTGTAATTCATCATGTTATACAATCTGCATCCCCCCCTTTTTTCTTTTCTTTTTCCTTTAAAATATAAGATCTGATTGAGTACTATTTATGGATGTCACTTCAGTACATGAAAGAACAATAAATGGTCTATAATTAGATGATGAAAAATATTTTGGAGTGAAGAATATAAAATGGGAGATATGTATATGAACACATATAAATTTATGTATTTTGGACACTAAAATAAACATCTACAAATCGAGTACAGCAAGTATTACCATTTATAAACTTCATATATAATATTAAAGAAACCTTTCTCGTAATATCTGATTAAGCTATTTATATATATATGGAAAATAATTTGATATGAATTAATTTAAAATATTTTTTATATCAATATGTATATTGGCAACTCACAAATTAAAATAGATATAAGAAACTAAGAGCAACATTTAATATCAAAATATAATTTCATTCAAAATTGATTCTTCTGTTAAGAAATAATATTGAGCCTTAGGACAGACATTTGGAATTGATCTACCTGTCATTTACACACTGTTATATTTAAAACAATCCTATTGGCCCCCTTAGCTGTCAATCAGCACTTACGATATTTAAGGGCGTCAGAACCGGCGGGTCACACTCCAAGAGGAAGCCGGAATGCCGGCGAAACGCGCGTCGGGTGTCCAGTCATATTAATGAATTCAATGTTAAAGGTCCTAGCTTCATCTTATGCTACCTACAACATCAACTAATAGTCGGCAACGACTTATAAGTGGAAGCGCTGCTCCCTGTAGGAGAGCGGTGCGTGTATCCTGATTGACGTTGCAGGGTGAAATCCCTGACAGCGCTTACTAAGCCAGCTGACGTATACAGGCTGGTTAACCAGACTATCACATCGTTAAACAGCAAGCAGCCCACAAATAGAGCACAGTACATAGTGCAATTCTATCTGAGAATAGGCGAATTGCATCACTGCTGATCCTAATTACGAGGATCGGCGGTGTATGCCATTGGCATAGGCGGGAGAGCGGTGCGTATATCCTTCACAGCGCTCACTAAGCCCGCAGATATATACAGGCTGGTTGGCCAGACTTTTTCATCGTGCTGCTATTCACTGCCTTTCCCGTGAAAACGGTGATAACAGACAGCAAGCAGCCCACAAATAGAACACATTACATAGTGCAACTCTATCTGCAAATAGGCGAATTGCATCGCTGCTGATCCTAATAACGAGGATCGGCGGTGCATGCCATTTGCATAGGCGGAACACACAAGCCATTTAGCCTGAATACCGCATAGTGCCGTTGTTCAGTCTCACACAAACCTATGGTGAGAACTGACAATGAGCACTTAACAATCAGCACTCCCTGTAGGGCTCATTCACACAGGTTACCGCATCGTTGCTATTTCTGATAGAAATGGCTAGCGTGGTATAACAACACAAAGTGGACTGTTGTATTAATAGTAGACATATATAGAAAATAAAAATTAAATCCCAGCACGATACTCTATTGCAATTCATGATTATGGATTAACAGCAAGTGCTGATATACTCAGTGTACACAAGAGAACTTGAAAGAACTGACAATATCTATGGATTAGCAAGCTAATATTGATACATTCAGTGCACAACACAGAATCACAAGGATTTGATACAATGTCTATTTACTAACAGAAAATACTGAAACTGTCAATAAAACTGATACAATATTCAATGACTGACAGCAAATGCTGATTCACTCAGTGCATACAATATACCATTGTGATCAGATTTTTTATTTGTCTCAGCAAACAATAAAGTCTAACCTTGTTGTTGTATGATAGTAGCAATTGATAAATTATATATAAGACAAATTTTGCTCTTTAAGTGCAGGACAAGGGGTCATCTGCACAGCAATCATTTTGACCTACATTGAAAAATATAGAACTATTTTAACTAAAATATATTAATAAAGTTTATTATTTTCATTTCTCTATAGGAACCACAACTCTTATCCCTTCTTCATATTTCCTAATAAAAAATCCCACAAGAAATAAGCCCGCACACAGCTCCGTTGGCGAAAAAATAAAAAAGTTCTGTCTCTCTGACTAACACAAAATGTGCAGTGTCCAAAAGCGTATAAGATTGGGCACCATTTATTAGTGCGACACTGGCCCCACATCTGATAAATATTACTTACCCCATTATTATACTCCCTTATTATGCCCTGATGTACTTTGCCCAGCTTACATATGCCCCCACATTATAAACTGAAAAGCCAAATGGCGCTCCCTCTCTTCTGAGCCCTACAGTGTGCCCAAACAGCAGATTACGTCCACATATATGGCATCGCCATACCCAGGAGAACCTGCTTAGCAGTTAACGAGGTGGCACTAACTGGGCACAACATATTGTGCACTAAAATGGCATATCAGCGGAAAATTTAAATTTAAATTTTCACTTTGCACCATCCGCTTAATTACTAATGAAAAAACACCTGTGTGGGCAAAATGCTCACTACACCCCTTAAAATGCCTTAAGGGGTGTTGTGTTCAAAATAGGGGTTACTACTTGGGCGTTTGTCTTACTATTTGACCTCAGAGCCCTACAATTGTGGACCAATGCTGCGAAAATCACGAAAATAGACCTCAAATGCGCATGTTGTTCTTCACTTCTGAGCCCTATCATATGTCCAAGCAAACTATAAATGTCTTGAGGGGTGTAGTTTCCAAAATGGGGTCACTTCTTGGGGCTTCCACTGTACTCCTGGTACATTAGGATTTTGCAAATGCGACATGGCGCCCAAAAACCAATCCAGCAAAATCTGAATGCCAAATATTGCTTCAGCCTTTCTGAAACCTGACATGTGTCCAAACAGCATTTTATGACGACATGTGGGGTATTCCCGTACTCTGGAGAAATTGCTTCACAAATGTTGGGCAGCTTTTTCTCCTTTACTCCTTGTGAAAATGAAAAAATGCAACTTTTTATTGGAAAAAATTTTGATATTAATTTTTATGGCCTAATTCCAATAAATTCTGCAAAAGACCAGTGGGGGACTAAATGCTCACTATACCCCTAAATAAATTCCTTAAGGAGTGAAATTTCCAAAATGTGGTCACTTTTGGGGGTTCCTACCGTTTTGGCCCGCTTTGCAAATTTGACATTTTCTCCTTTATTCGTTGTAAAAATTTAAAATGTCCACATTTTATCGAAAAAAAAATTAGCTTTTAAAATTCATGGCCTAATTCGATTAAATTCAGCAAAAAAAACCCTGTAGGGTTCACTATTCCCCTTAATAAATTCATTCAGGGGTGTAGTTTCCCAAATGGTGTCACTTTTAGGGGGTTTCCACTGATTTGGTCCCGCAGGAGCTTTGCAAATGTGACATGGTGCCGCAAACCATTCCTGCAAAATTTGAGCTCCAAAAGCCAAAAGGTGCTCTTTCCCTTCTAAGCCCTGTCGTGCATCCAAACAGCAGTTTATTACCACATATGGGGTATTTCCGTAATCGGGAGAAATTGATTTTCAAATGTTGTGGTGTTTTTTCTCCTTTATGCTGTTAGGGATCTGCCAGGTACTTCATCTAGCTATACTCCTGGGATTAATCAATCCACACCTGAGGCCAGACCTGTTCGACTGACACCATCTCCCACCAACCAGGGTGGCAGGCTCAGGAGTGGAAGAGCCTATCGCGGCCTGGTCTGTCGGAGTTAGCTCCGCCCCCTGCCCTTTATTACCTGCCCTGTGCTCTCCCTCAGTGCTTGTAATTCTTTTGGATTCCTGGCCCCACTGCTGCTTGCTCCAGCCTGCTTCTGCCGTGCTTCTGCCTTGCTGCAGTTCTGCTTGACCTGCTTGCTTTGCCCCTGGCTTGCTTCTGTCTCCGTGCCCGCTCGGGTGTACTCACTTCGTCCTGGTCCTGACTGTTCGTTCGCCGCCCCGTTTCCTCGTGGCGTTCCGTGGCTACTGCCCCTTCCCTTGCGTGTTCCCTGTTTGTCTTCCTGTGCACTTAGCCAGCGTAGGGACCGCCGCCCAGTTGTACCTCGTAGCCTAGGGCGGGTCGTTGCAAGTAGGCAGGGACAGGGCGGTGGGTAGATTAGGGCTCACTTTCCCTTCACCTCCTTCCTGCCATTACATAATTACAAGCCCTTACCTAGTCTACCATTTCTCCTACGCTGACGCTGTCATGGACCCCCTTGAGACCCTGACCCAGCAGATGCAGGGCCTCTCCCTACAGGTCCAGGCCCTGGCCCAAAGGGTCAATCAGGGTGACGCTGCTTTAGTAGTACCCCTCACCTCACCTCTAGAACCCGACCTCAAGTTACCTGACCGGTTTTCAGGGGACCGTAAGACGTTTCTCTCCTTCCGGGAGAGTTGCAGACTGTATTTCCGCCTAAAGCCCCACTCCTCAGGTTCCGAGAACCAGCGGGTGGGTATCATCATATCCCGACTCCAGGAAGGGCCCCAAGAGTGGGCCTTCTCCTTGGCTCCTGACGCCCCTGAACTTTCCTCCGTTGATCGTTTTTTCTCTGCCCTCGGACTCATTTACGACGAGACTGACAGGACTGCTTTAGCCGAGAGTCAGCTGGTGACCTTACGTCAGGGTAGGAGACCGGTTGAGGAATACTGTTCTGATTTTAGGAAGTGGTGCGTAGCTTCTCAGTGGAACGATCCGGCCCTAAGGTGCCAGTTTAGGTTAGGATTATCTGACGCCCTGAAGGATCTGCTGGTTAGCTACCCCTCGCCTGACTCCCTTGACCAGGTTATGGCCCTAGCAGTACGACTTGACCGACGTCTCAGGGAACGTCAGCTAGAACGCTTCAGTGTGCTCCCCTCTGACTTTTCTGCGATCCCCCCCGAGGTCCCGTCTCCTCGCCCCTCCACGGAGGACTCGGAGGTACCTATGCAACTCGGGGCCTCCATGTCCCCTCGACAACGTAGGGAGTTTCGCAGAATGAATGGTCTCTGCTTCTACTGTGGGGACGACAAGCATCTACTGAACACCTGTCCCAGGCGCAAGAATAAGAAGCCGGAAAACTTCCGCGCCTAAGTGATCATCGGGGAGGTCACTTGGGCGCACAGGTATTTCCCGTTAATGTGAAACGCAATAAAATTTTGCTTCCCTTTCAGGTCTCGTTTGCTGGCCGGTCTGCCACGGGCAGTGCTTTCGTGGATTCTGGCTCATCTGCTAATATCATGTCTGTGGAATTTGCTATGTCTCTAAAGATGCCTTGTATTGATTTACCTTATCCTATCCCTGTAGTAGGAATCGACTCAACCCCCCTTGCTAATGGTTATTTTACTCAGCATACTCCTGTTTTTGAACTCCTGGTTGGCTCCATGCATTTGGAGCAGTGCTCTGTACTGGTGATGCAGGGATTATCGTCTGATCTGGTTTTAGGCCTTCCCTGGTTGCAATTGCATAATCCCACATTTGATTGGAATACTGGGGATCTCACCAAATGGGGTAATGAATGTCTTATGTCATGTCTTTCCGTTAACTCTATTTCTCCCCGGGAGGAGGTAAACACGCTTCCTGAGTTTGTTCAGGACTTCGCCGATGTGTTTTCTAAGGAGGCCTCCGAGGTGTTGCCCCCCCATAGAGATTACGATTGCGCTATCGATTTGGTGCCTGGTGCCAAGCTTCCTAAGGGTAGGATATTTAATCTTTCATGTCCTGAACGTGAAGCGATGAGGGTGTATATCCAAGAATGCCTGGCCAAGGGTTTCATTCGCCCCTCGACTTCTCCTGTAGGTGCTGGCTTCTTCTTCGTGGGGAAGAAGGATGGTGGTCTTAGGCCGTGCATTGATTATCGTAACCTGAATAAGGTCACCGTAAGGAACCAGTACCCACTTCCTTTGATTCCGGATCTTTTTAATCAGGTTCAGGGAGCCCAATGGTTTTCTAAGTTCGATCTACGGGGGGCATATAACCTTATCCGCATCAAAGAGGGGGATGAGTGGAAAACTGCGTTCAACACACCCGAGGGTCATTTCGAATACCTGGTCATGCCCTTTGGGTTGTGTAATGCCCCTGCTGTCTTCCAGAATTTTATTAATGAAATCCTGAGAGAGTACCTGGGTAATTTTCTTGTTGTGTACCTTGATGACATACTGGTGTTTTCCAAGGACTGGTCCTCCCACGTGGAGCATGTCAGGAAGGTGCTCCAGGTCCTTCGGGAGAATAATCTGTTTGCTAAGACTGAAAAATGTGTCTTTGGGGTACAGGAGATACCATTTTTAGGGCAAATCCTCACTCCTCATGAATTCCGCATGGACCCTGCCAAGGTTCAAGCTGTCGCGGAATGGGTCCAACCTGCCTCCCTTAAGGCGTTACAGTGTTTTTTAGGGTTCGCCAACTATTACAGGAGATTTATTGCCAACTTCTCGGTCGTCGCTAAGCCTCTTACGGACCTTACCCGCAAGGGTGCCGATGTCCTCCATTGGCCCCCTGAGGCCGTCCAGGCCTTTGAGACTCTCAAGAAGTGCTTTATCTCGGCCCCCGTGCTGATTCAGCCCAACCAAGAGGAGCCATTTATTGTGGAGGTTGACGCTTCCGAGGTGGGAGTGGGGGCCGTCTTGTCCCAGGGTACCAGCTCCCTCACCCATCTCCGCCCCTGTGCTTACTTCTCTAGGAAGTTTTCGCCCACGGAGAGTAACTATGATATTGGCAACCGCGAACTTCTAGCCATTAAATGGGCTTTTGAGGAGTGGCGGCACTTCCTGGAGGGGGCCAGACACCAGGTAACGGTCCTTACGGATCACAAGAATCTGGTTTTCCTAGAATCGGCCCGGAGGCTTAATCCTAGACAAGCTCGGTGGGCACTATTCTTTACCAGATTTAATTTCTTGGTTACCTATAGGGCTGGGTCCAAGAATATTAAGGCTGACGCTCTGTCACGTAGTTTCATGGCCAATCCTCCTTCCGAGAAGGATCCTGCTTGTATTTTACCCCCTGGTATAATCGTCTCTGCCACGGATTTTGATTTAGCTTCTGATATCGCGGCTGATCAGGGTGCAGCTCCCGGGAACGTCCCTGGGGACAAACTGTTTGTTCCCCTGCAATACCGGCTGAGGGTACTCAGGGAAAACCATGACTCCGCTCTATCTGGTCATCCTGGCATCTTGGGCACCAAACACCTCATTACCAGAAACTATTGGTGGCCTGGGTTGCCTAATGATGTTAGGGCTTACGTCGCCGCTTGTGAGGTTTGCGCTAGGTCCAAAACCCCTAGGTCCCGACCTGCGGGCCTACTACGTTCCTTGCCCATTCCCCAGAGACCTTGGACCCATATCTCCATGGATTTTATCACCGATTTGCCTCCATCTCAGGGCAAGTCGGTGGTGTGGGTGGTAGTCGACCGCTTCAGCAAGATGTGCCACTTTGTGCCCCTTAAGAAGCTACCTAACGCCAAGACGTTAGCTTCTTTGTTTGTGAAACACATCCTGCGTCTCCATGGGGCCCCAGTCAATATCGTTTCTGACAGAGGGGTACAATTTGTTTCCTTATTTTGGAGAGCTTTTTGTAAAAAGTTGGAGATTGATCTGTCCTTCTCCTCCGCCTTCCATCCCGAAACTAATGGCCAAACGGAAAGGACCAACCAATCCCTGGAACAATATTTAAGGTGCTTCATCTCTGACTGTCAATTCGATTGGGTCTCATTCCTTCCCCTTGCTGAATTTTCCCTGAATAACCGGGTCAGTAACTCGTCAGGGGTCTCCCCGTTTTTCTGTAATTTCGGGTTTAACCCAAGGTTCTCCTCCGTCTCCCCTGGTTGTTCCAATAATCCTGAGGTAGAGGAGGTTCATCGGGAACTGTGCACTGTCTGGGCCCAGGTTCAGAAGAACCTAGAGGCGTCCCAGAGCGCACAAAAGATTCAGGCGGATAGTAGACGTTCTGCTAACCCCCGGTTTGTCGTCGGGGATTTGGTCTGGTTGTCGTCCAGGAACTTGCGCCTTAAGGTCCCGTCCAGGAAGTTTGCTCCCCGATTTATTGGACCTTATAAGATCATTGAAGTCCTCAACCCTGTATCCTTCCGTCTGGAGCTCCCCCCATCCTTTCGCATACATGACGTCTTCCATGCCTCCCTCCTTAAACGCTGCTCCCCGTCCTGGTCCCCCTCGAGGATACCTCCTGTTCCCGTTCTCACCCCTGAGGGGGTGGAATTCGAGGTGGCCAAGATTATGGACAGTAGGATGGTCCAGGGCTCCCTCCAGTACCTGGTCCATTGGAGAGGATACGGGCCGGAGGAGAGGACTTGGGTACCTGCCCGTGATGTTCACGCTGGGGTATTGATCAGGAGGTTCCACCTCCTCTTCCCCACTAAACCGGGTCCCCTTAGTAAGGGTCCGGTGGCCCCTCATAAAAGGGGGAGTACTGTTAGGGATCTGCCAGGTACTTCATCTAGCTATACTCCTGGGATTAATCAATCCACACCTGAGGCCAGACCTGTTCGACTGACACCATCTCCCACCAACCAGGGTGGCAGGCTCAGGAGTGGAAGAGCCTATCGCGGCCTGGTCTGTCGGAGTTAGCTCCGCCCCCTGCCCTTTATTACCTGCCCTGTGCTCTCCCTCAGTGCTTGTAATTCTTTTGGATTCCTGGCCCCACTGCTGCTTGCTCCAGCCTGCTTCTGCCGTGCTTCTGCCTTGCTGCAGTTCTGCTTGACCTGCTTGCTTTGCCCCTGGCTTGCTTCTGTCTCCGTGCCCGCTCGGGTGTACTCACTTCGTCCTGGTCCTGACTGTTCGTTCGCCGCCCCGTTTCCTCGTGGCGTTCCGTGGCTACTGCCCCTTCCCTTGCGTGTTCCCTGTTTGTCTTCCTGTGCACTTAGCCAGCGTAGGGACCGCCGCCCAGTTGTACCTCGTCGCCTAGGGCGGGTCGTTGCAAGTAGGCAGGGACAGGGCGGTGGGTAGATTAGGGCTCACTTTCCCTTCACCTCCTTCCTGCCATTACATATGCCTTGTAAATACTACACCCCTTGATAAATTCCTTGAGGCATGTAGCTTGCCAAATGCTGTCTTTTTGGAGGTGTTTCCAGTATTTTGGCCCCACAAGACCTCTTCAAACCGGACATGGTGCCTAAAATATATTCTAATAAAAAGAAGGCCCCAAAATCGTCTAGGTGCCCCTTTGCTTCTGAGGCCTGTGCTTCAGTAAATCACCAAACTAGGGCCACATGTGGGATATTTCTAAAAACTGCAGAATCTGGGCAATAAATATAGCGTTGTGTTTCTCTGGTAAAAGCTTCTGTGTTACAGGAAGAAAAAAGGACTTAAAATGAATTTCTGCAAAAAAAAATGAAATTTGTAAATTTCACCCCTACTTTGCTTTAACTCTTGTGAAACGCCTGAAGGGTTAGTAAACTTTCTAAATGCGGTTTTCAATACTTTGAGGGGTGCAGTTTTAAAAAATGGGGTAATTTATGGGGGTTTGTATTGTATGGGCCCCTCAAAACCACTTCACAACTGAACTGGTCCCTGTAAAAATAGCCTTTTGAAGTTTTCTTGAAAATGTGAGAAATTTCTACTAAAGCTATAAGCAGTGGCGTAACTGCTACCGCTGCTACGGTGCCCGCAGCATGAGGGGCCCGTGCCGCCCGCCGGCACGGGCCCCCCTCCCATTGCCGGAGGCTCCGCTAGCAGCCACTATGGCTGCTACAGCACGACGCCACTGAAGGGGTTGTTCCTACAAAAGACATGCATCTCCTATTCACAGGATAGGGGATACATGTGGGATGGCTGGGACGCCCAGCGATAAGGAGAACAGGGGACCGAAAGTCCCTCGAAGTTCTCCATGACAGATCTCGGACTTCCGAAGTCTGTCGGCAGCTCCATAGAAATGAATTGTGCACCGGTCGCGCTTGTGCGCATGCGTGACCAACGCTCCTTTCATTTTTATTGAACTGTGCAGACCCTGAAAGTTCGAGGTTTGTCATGGAAGACTTCGGGGGACTTTCGGTCCCCTGTTCTCCTTATCGCTGCCAGCGATCACACATGTATCCCCTATCCAGTGAATAGGGGATGCATGTCTTTTGTAGGACAAACTATAGGCCGTTTTTTGGGGGGGCTGCATGGTGTTACCTACAGGGGGGGTTTAGGGCTGTATGGCGTTATCTCAAGGGGGAGGGCTGTATGGCGTTATCTACAGTGGAGGGCTGTATGACATTATCTACAGGGGGAGGGCTTTATGACGTTATCTACAGGGGAGGGCTGTATGGCGTTATCTAGGGGGCGCTGTGTGGCGGAATCTATAGGGAGGCACTATCTACAAGGGGGGGTTGTGTGATACCCAGGGGAGGGGGGGCCCCCAGTCAAAAGTTTGCTATGGGGCCCAGTCTTACGCCCCTGGTTATAAGCCTTGTAACGTCCTAGCAAAATAAAAGGATGTTCAAAAATGTATGCCAATCTAAAGTAGACATATGGGAAATGTTAATTAGCAACTGTTTTGTGTGGTATAACTATCTGTTTTACAAGCAGATACATTTAAATTTAGGGTTAGGGACTGTATGACGTTATCTACAGGGGGAGGGCTGTATGGCGTTATCTACAGGGGAGGGCTGTATGGCGTTATCTACAGGGGAGGGCTGTATGGCGTTATCTACAGGGCGGGCTGTATGGCGTTATCTACAGGGCGGGCTGTATGGCGTTATCTACAGGGGGGCTGTATGGCGTTATCTACAGCGGGCTGCATGGTGTTATCTACAGGGGGGCTGTCTGGCGTTATCTAAAGGTGGAGGGCTGTATGGCGTTATTTACAGGGGGCTGTATGATGTTATCTACAGGGGAGGGCTATATGGCGCTATCTACAGGGGGAGAGCTGTATGGCGTTATCTACAGGGGAGGGCTGTATGGCGTTATCTACAGGGGGGGCTGTGTGGCATTATCTACAGGGGGAGGGCTGTATGGCATTATCTACAGGGGGGCTGTGTGGCGTTATCTACAGGGTAGGGCTGTATGGCGTTATCTACAGGGGGGCTGTATGGCGTTATCTACAGGGGGCTGCAAGTGTTATCTACAGGGGGCTGTCTGGCGTTATCTACAGGGGGAGGGCTGTATGGCGTTATTTACAGGGGGCTGTATGATGTTATCTACAGGGGAGGGCTGTATGGCGTTATCTACAGGGGGAGAGCTGTATGGCGTTATCTACAGGGGAGGGCTTTATGGCGTTATCTACAGGGGGCTGTGTGGCGTTATCTACAGGGGAGGGCTGTATGGCGTTATCTACAGGGGGCTGTATGGCGTTATCTTCAGAGGAGGGCTGTATGGCGTTATCTACAGGGGAGGGCTGTGTGGCGTTATCTACAGGGGAGGGCTGTGTGGCATTATCTACAGGGGAGGGCTGTGTGGCGTTATCTACAGGGGAGGGCTGTATGGCGTTATCTACAGGGGAGGGCTGTATGGCGTTATCTACAGGGGGAGGGCTGTATCGCGTTATCTACAGGGGAGGGCTGTATGGCGTTATCTACAGGGGAGGGCTGTATGGCATTATCTACAGGGGAGGGCTGTATGGCGTTATCTACAGGAGAGGGCTGTATGCCGTTATCTACAGGGGAGGGCTGTATGGAGTTATCTACAGGGGAGGGCTGTATGGCGTGATCGACAGAGGGAGGGCTGTATGGCGTTATCTACAGGGGAGGGCTGTATGGTGTTATCTACAAGGGGGCTGTATGATGTTATCTACAGGGGCTGTATGGTGCTATCTATAGGGGGCGCTGTGTGGCGGAATATATAGGGAGGCACTATCTACAAGGGGGGGTTGTGTGATACCCAGGGGAGGGGGGCCTCCAGTCAAAAATTTGCTATGGGGCCCAGTCTTTCCTAGTTACGCCCCTGGTTAGAAGCCTTGTAACGTCCTAGCAAAATAAAAGGATGTTCAAAAAATTATGCCAATCTAAAGTAGACATATGGGAAATGTTAATTAGCAACTGTTTTGTGTGGTATAACTATCTGTTTTACAAGTAGATACATTTAAATTTAGAAAAATGCTAATTTTTGGTGTTTTTCACAATTACATACTGAATGTATCGAACAAATTTTACCAGTAACATAAACTCCAATATATCACGAGAAAACACTCTCAGAATCGCATGGATAGGTAAAAGGATTCTAAAGTTATTACCACATAAACTGAGACATGTCAGATTTGAAAAATGGGGCTTCGTCCTGAACGTGATAACTAGTCCACGTCTTTAAGGGGTTAAAGCCAAAACTTTCATTCAGGCCCAGTGGGGCTGGACTACCCAATTTATAAATCCATTGGCTTTCCAATTGAGCAAGCCTCTTACCCTAATTACCTCCTCTAGATCCTAGATGCAGTTTGTCAATCCCACCAAAACGCAGAAGCTTGGAATTGCACTGATAGAATGTTTTGAAGTGCTTGGGTATAGTTTTTAATTTGGTGATATCCTCTTCTGTCGCAGCCTTTTTGATGTCTTTGATGTGTTCCCGTACCCTCACCCGAAACTCCCCAGACAAACTGCATAATAGATGATGGCAATGGAACTGCTGGAAATGTGTTGCGTAATTGTGAGCGTATGTTGTTGTCTGGAATCTTCAAAATCGAAAGATCTGCCTATATTACTACACGCTTTAGATGTTCCACATGGAAACATCCCCACTTTGGGCTTTTAGTGTTGCAGATGTTGAACGTCTCGGGTACATAGTGGCTATGTACGAGCTGATCTTTAAGATTTTTGCCCTTCTTACAGTTATTTGGGGGGTATGAGGGAAGGCTGTTTTCTAAAACATGATCAGAAATTAAAATTGGCCAATGTTTCCTAAAGATCTTGATCATATTAGACCATTTAGAGAGATAGGTAGTAATCATCCTAACCAGATGATTTTCTGTCTTAGATCTTAAATTGGGACAGAGGAGAATTTCTCTGATTTTAGATTGTGCTCCCTAATAACCCTTTTTGATATTTCTATTGGAGAAACCTCTCTCTTGGAACCTGGCTTTGGGATCTTCAGCTTGCTCTTCAAATTTCTTTGTTGTAGAGCATATTCTTTTCATGCATAAAAATTGTCTTACTGGAATCCCTCTGATAGTTGAAGGTAAAGGTATGTTCACACGAAGGCGTCCGTTACGGCTGAAATTACGGGGATGTTTCAGCCTGAAAACATCCCCGTAATTTCAGCCGTAACGGCATGTGCAGGCGCTTGAACGCCGCGTCAATTACGGCCGTAATTAGCGCTGCTATTCATTGGAGTCAATGAGTAACGGCTCCAATTACGGCCAAAGAAGTGACAGGTCACTTCTTTGACACGGGCGTCTATTTACGCGCCGTCATTTGACAGCGGCGCGTAAATATACGCCTCGTGTGAACAGACAAACGTCTGCCCATTGCTTTCAATGGGCAGATGTTTGTCAGCGCTATTGAGGCGCTATTTTCGGGCGTAATTCGGGGCAAAAACGCCCGATTTACGTCCATAAATAGGCCGTGTGAACATACCCTGAGTGTGCAGATGCTGTGTGCAGTAATGAGTTTACTGATGTGGTTTTTCTGAATACATCCGTCTCCAGTTTGCCAGAACTGCTTGTCTGAATTTTAATATCCAGGAAAGCAATTTCTAGTCCACTTTTGTATGGAATTTTTATATTAAAGTCGTTGTTGTTGAGTCTCCCCATTAGAAGATCCAGATCACTTTTAGTGCCTTCCCAGAAGAATAGAACATCGTCTATATATCTCATCCAATTATGGACTTTCTCAATTCCAACAATGGGATCTGAAATTAAGATTTCTCTTTCCCATGCTCCCAAGAAGAGATTCGCATAGGAAGGTGCACAGGTGGCCCCAATAATGATCTTTAAAAATAAAGAAATTATGTTTCAAAATAAAGTCTGTAAGAGTAAGAAGTACCTTGCATAGGTTATCTGCCAGATTGCTGGATCTCAAGGCCAGGGACACTTCTTGGAGGCCATCTGTGTGCCGTATGGATGTAAATAATGATTCATCGTCTGCTGTGACTATCAACATATTCGCATCTAGATGAATGCCTTCCAATCAATTAAGGGCTGCGGGGGTATCTAATTACGGCGGCACTTCAGAGAGTGTACAGGCGCGATCGCGTGCACACAGCCCTGTGCCCTGGCTGTTGCTAACAGCCCTGGGCACTGTGCAGAGTGTCAGGGGCTAATCTTTTGGTCCCTGAACATGTGATCGCTGTGACAACCAATCACAGCGATCACATGTATTTCTATGTAAATGTAGTGTGCACGCGATCGCTTACCAACAGCTACAACAGAAAACCTATCACAGCGTTCACATTTGTTTTTATTTTTACATTTCTGGCAGCAAATCTCCTGCCTCTTTTCTTCTCCTCACACATTGTTTCAGTGTGAGGAGAAGAAGAGACTCGAGAGAATTGCTGCCAGAAGAATACTGTGGAAAGAAAAGTGTTAGGCCTCATTTACACGAGCGTGTGCGTTTTGCGCACGCAAAAAAACGCTGCGTTTTGCGTGCGCAAAAGGCAATTGACAGCTCCGTGTGTCATCCGTGTATGATGCGCGGCTGCGTGATTTTCGCGCAGCCGCCATCATAGAGATGAGGTAGTCGACGCCCGTCACTGTCCAAGGTGCTGAAAGAGCTAACTGATCGGCAGTAACTCTTTCAGCACCCTCGACAGTGAATGCCGATCACAATCTACACCAACCTGTGAATAAAAAAAGACGTTCACACTTACCATGAACTGCCTGCTTCCTCCAGTCCGGTCTCCCGGCCGTTGCCTTGGTGACGCGTCCCTCTCTTGTCATCCGGCCCCACCTCCCAGGATGACGCGGCAGGCCATGAGACCGCTGCAGCCTGTGATTGGCTGCAGCCTGTGCTTGGCCTGTGATTGGCTGCAGCTGTCACTTGGCCTGAATTGTCATCCCGGGAGGTCGGACTGGAGGAAGAAGCCGGGAGTTATCGGTAAGTCAGAACTTCTTTTTTTTTTTACACGTATATGTATATTGTGATCGAAAGTCACTGTCCATGGTGCTGAAACAGTTTAAGTCTTTCAGCACCGTGGGCAGTGACTGTCTCCTGACGTCGCGTACCCGAACATTTTTTGCCGGGTTCGGTTAAAACGAGTTCGGCCGAACCCGGTGAAGTTCGGTGCGCTCATCTCTAATTTGACACTCCGTTTGGATGTTTGTAACCAGAAAAGCACGTGGTGCTTTTCTGTTTACATTCATCCTTTTGACAGCTCTTGCGTGATTTTCGCGCATGCAACGCAGGACCGTCAGTGTGGCATGCGTTGTTTTCACGCACCCATTGAAGTCAATGGGTGCGTGTTGCGTGAAAAACGCAAGAATATAGAACATGTCGTGAGTTTTACGCAACGCACTCACGCTGCGCAAAATTCACGCATCGTCTAAACAGCCCCATAGACTATTATAGGTGCGTACGACACGCGTGAAAAGCACGCGCGTCGCACGCGCGTATAATACGCTCGTGTAAATGAGGCCTTACACTGTAAAACATTCTCTGTATAGATAGATTTCTATCTATCTATACAATCTATCCATCTATCTTTTTTTCTATCTATCTATCTACCTTTCTATCTTTTATTATATTAGAATAGGCAGGTAGGGAATATATCATTATACAGGGTGGGCCATTTATATGGATACACCTAAATAAAATGGGAATGGTTGGTGATGTTAACTTCCTGTTTGTGGCACATTAGTATATGGGAGGGGGAAACTTTTCAAGCTGGGTGTTGACCATGGCGGCCATTTTGAAGTCGGCCATTTTGTATCCAACTTTAGTTTTTTCAATGGGAGGAGGGTCATGTAACACATGAAAATTATCGAGAATTTCACAAGAAAAATAATGGTGTGCTTGGTTTTAACGTTACTTTATTCTTTCATGAGTTATTTACAAGCTTCTCTTTGTTTACAGCCATTGACATGTCGCAGAGGTTAACACGTGAGGAGCGGATAGAAATTGTGTTGATGTCTGGTGAACGCAGTACCCGGGTCATTGCAGCAGATTTCAATGCAAGACAGCCTACGAGACCACCCATCTCCCATGTTACAGTTTGCAAACTGCTTGCCAAGTTTCGTGAAACTGGTTCAGTGTTGGATTTGCCCAAATGTGGACGCATGAAAACTGTCACTAATGAAGAAACATCAGTGGCTGTCCTAGCTTCATTCAGCAAGAGCCCACAGCGTAGCACTCGCCGCATATGACTGGAGAGTGGCATCAGTCGAACATCCCTTCGGCGGATATTAGCTACTCACAAATGGCACCCTTACAAACTCCAGCTGCTGCAGCATCTTAACGAGGATGACCCAGATCGGCTCACTGAATTTGCAGAATGGGCAAAACAAAAATTGGAACAGGACCCTCAGTTTACACAGAACATTTTGTTCAGTGATGAGGCAAACTTTTATGTGAATGGTGAAGTTAACAAACAAAACCACCGCTATTGGTCTGACACTAACCCACATTGGATAGATCCCTCCAAGACTGTTGGAACACAAAAATTGATGGTATGGTGTGGTATATGGGGTACAAAGATAGTGGGGCCATTCTTCATCAATGGAAACCTCAAGGTCACGGGATATCTGAAATTGCTACATGATGATGTGTTTCCCTCTTTATGCACTGAAGCTGGCACGTTCCCTGAGTTTCTCCAGCAAGATGGTGCACCACCACATTATGGGTGTCAGGTCCGAGCATTCCTAGATGGACAGTTTCCTGGAAAGTGGATTGGTTGTCGTGGGCCAGTTGAATGGCCCCCTAGGTCTCCCGATCTGACCCCCTTAGACTTTTATCTTTGGGGTCATCTGAAGGCGATTGTCTATGCTGTGAAGATACGAGATGTGCAGCAACTGAAACTACGGATACTGGAAGCCTGTGCTAGCATTTCTTCTGCGGTGTTGCTATCAGTGTGTGAAGAGTGGGAGAAGAGGGTTGCATTGACAATCCAACACAATGGGCAGCACTTTGAACACATTTTATAAGTGGTCAGAAACTTGTAAATAACTCATGAAAGAATAAAGTAATGTTAAAACCAAGCACACCATTGTTTTTCTTGTGAAAGTCTCGATAAGTTTGATGTGTCACATGACCCTCTTCCTATTGAAAAAACTAAAGTTGGATACAAAATGGCCGACTTCAAAATGGCCACCATGGTCAACACCCAGCTTGAAAAGTTTCCCCCCTCCCATATACTAATGTGCCACAAACAGGAAGTTAATATCACCAACCATTCCCATTTTATTTAGGTGTATCCATATAAATGGCCCACCCTGTATATATATATATATATATATATATATATATATATACACATATATATATATATATATATATATATATATATATATATATATATATATATATATATATAATATATATATATAGCAATAGCGGTTTATTTTTTGGTTAGCGGTAGTGTAAATATATAGTGTAGATATAATGCTGTCACCATTCTAGGTTTTGCTATATATATATATATATATATATACATATATATATACCAGTTAAGTTTGTATTTGTTTATAAAAAATAAAATAAAAAATTGTTTGTTTAGTTAGTGTTAGTGACATTATGGCGAGGAAGTTTTTTAGTGTTGAGGAGGCATACGCCATGCTGTGGTCAGAGTCTGAGACCGCATCAGAGATGGCGTCAGAGATGGAATCTGTTTTAGGCAGTGACGATGATAGCGTCACTTCAGGTTCATCTTCAGACGTTATCCCTGACGCAGTAGAAACTGCGGAACATGAAAACGGAGGGCATAGTAGCACTATAGCATGGGATAGCCTGGTCCCTCCAGTTCAGGCTCTCGTATGGGCATCTGCTTCATCTTTTGGACCTAGAATCCACAGATTTACTGCCACTCCTGGCATAACCGTGGACAATGTAAATTTTACCCAAATGGATTACTTCCACTTATTTATTACTGGAGATCTCCTAAATATGATTGTCCACTAAACCAATTTATATGCCGCTCAGTATATAAGGCAGAAACATTCATCCACCCATGCCAGAGATTGGACACCCACCAATTTGCAGGAATTGAAAAAAAATTTGGGGCTCACCCTAAATATGGTTATTGTAAAAAAGCCCACCATTAGGACTTACTGGTCAACAAGACCCGCCCAAGCCACCCCAGTGTATTCTGCAGTAATGCCCAGGTCTCGTTATGAAACGATAATGAGGTTCCTCCACATTAATGACAATGCACCGCCCCCCCCCCCAAGTACCGATGCAAACCGTGATCAGTTGTTAAAAATAAGACCGCTAACAAATTCCCTCAATAATTTGTTTCCCCTGAGCATAATGTAAGCGCGGATGAATCCCTCCTCAAATTCCATGGAAGACTTAGCTTTCGCCAATAACTACCTTATAAAAGGGCAAGATATGGCGTTAAGCTTTATAAATTGTGCAAAAGTGGATCAGGATATACCACCTCCTCCAGAATTTATGAAGAAGAGCGGGACTGCTCAATAAATGTTCCTGGATGCCACCCTGATCTTTTTACCAGCAGAAAAATTGTGTGGGAGATAATGCAGCCTCTGCTTCACAAGGGATACCACCTGTACTGCACCAATTTTTATTCCAGTGTGCCCCTGTTTAGGCATTTGCATGCTGCAAGCATCGGGGCATGTGGTACCATGCGCAAAAACTGAATTGGTTTTCCACAGCAATTAGTGGGGAAGCACATGGTAAAGGGGGACTCCAGTGCTAATGCATCTGAGGAATTGCTGGCGGTCAAGTACAGGGATCACAAAGATGTATATGTGCTAAGCACAATACATACCGCAGCAATAGTGGCAGTGAGGGAAAGAGGGGCAACATCGGAGAAGCAGAAAACAAAAACCTGGTAGAAAAAAGTGGCCATTTATCTTCTACAGGTGGCAATCTACAACTCATTTGTGCCCTATAAAAAAAACAGAGGCAGAGACACATATCTGGATTTCCAGGAGAAAATTATCGAAGGCCTCATATTTAATGTTCAGGACACCAGAGAATGCCCCCAGTCTGAGGATGTCAAACGACTGACTAAAAGACATTTTATTACTCGCATTCCCCCAACACTAACTAGAAGGAACCCCCAGAAAAAGTGCTGCATCTGCGGAAAACGATGGGCGCCGCAAAGATTCCCGATATTTCTGTCCCTCATGTTCCTCGCAACCAGGACTGTGAATTCACCCATATAATTAAAAAAATACCATACTGTTCTGAATTTTTAGATTTTAGTTAATTAGTTGAAAATATATTTGCCCTACATTACGTTTTTATTTTTCCAATGATTTTACTCCAAGGGTGAGGGAGGGAATGGGTGGGGGGTGGATGTCATGATTGCAAATGTTCTAAAGTTCAACTGCTGGAAAGCTCCATTTGCATAAACTTGCAATTTCTTATTTTAGGAAACCCCAAAAAATTAATTCCCGTTATACCCCTAGATGAATACTTTTGGGATCTCTGCTTCAAGAGCAGTTATTTTAAAAGTATTATAGAAACTCTGATGAGTTTTGTAAAACCAGCTTTGATAGATGGTGATTTGTGAAATAAGCTTCTTCTATCGTAAGCCCTACTAAATCTCTATGTGATAAATAAGGCACACATATTTGGTATTCCCATGCACAGGAGAAGTGGCAGAATGTGAAAGGAGATGAATTTTGTCCGTGGTCTATACTGTGTGTGAAAAATGCTAGCATAAACTGATGCATTTCCAAAAAATGCACATTTTATTTTGTTCCATCTTATTCAAGAAACTTTCAGAAGAAAACTGGACTTGCTAAAAATATGACAAACCCCTTGAGAAAACCTTTTTGAGTCTACTTGTGTGAATGAAGTCATTGATGGGGTGTTTCTAATGTTTCAGCAGCATGAGGTCCCCCAGAAAACAGTATGTTGCTATAAAATCAAGTGCAGAATTCCTGGACCGAAAAGGACAAAAAGCCTCCTTTTATGCCAAGCTCTGGCACATGCCCGCACAGTGAATAAAGCACACATATTTGGTATCCCCATGCACGGAAGAAGTGTCAGAATGTGAAAGAAGAGGAATTTTGTCCGTGGTCCGTACTGTGTGTGAAAAATGCTAGTACGAACTTACGCATTTGCTAAATACTTGCATTGTTTTCCAATTTTGACCACTTTAGAGAAAAAAAAATAAGAATTATGTATACTGATCCCCGTTTCTGCGCCTTTGCAGGTGATCAACTTTATTCACCTGCAAAGTTATAATCATCTGGTCATTTAGCTGTAAAACAGCCTAGTCCTTAACCGATTAATCACGTGTGCAGGTTGCCTAGTGATGGTGTAAACATACCAAAGGTTCCCGGACACAATCTAGCTCTTCCGGTCACGTGAGTGGGTACGACGACACGGCCGCATGCCAAGGTGTCCCCACCATGATGTGAATGGTGCGTCGTCATTCCGGCAACCAGTGTATGAGGAGGGGAGACCTGCGACGCTGGACAACCAGCATAGGGGGCATCCCCCATCCACCTCCATGTGGTGGAATAGCAGAGGGTGAATGTAGAGGAACATCCCAGACATGCGCACCATCGCCCCCAGACAGGTGACTGCAAGGAAAAAGCGCATAAACAAAGAATAACTATATAACACTGAGATGATGGTTTGTAATACACAAATTTTTGTTAAAAAAATGACAATAGCGCCTACAGGTCTAATTTGGTGAGCGAATATCAACAGAGAAATTATATAGCAATGCCTATACCACAATATAGATATTTATATAGAACGATGCTGTACAAGAGTAGATAAAGTTAAAGAATCTAAAAATGTGAACAAGACACAACAAATACACAGTGAAAATACAGTTGTTTTTTTTGCGTAGAATAGTTGTAAAAGGGTCAAAAATTCCCAATTTGCAATGCAAATTGTGACTTTTGGTCTTTTTCACCACCCTCGCCACTTTTCTGGGAGGGGCGTGGCCTCTGTAAAGGGGCATGACCGCTGAGGCTCAGCAAATTTATTATAATTTGCGCCAGAAAAATTTCTTCTAGCTGGCGTAGATTTCACACTATGGGACGTAGCAAGGTAGAAGCCTGTGCTGTACCCCTACCTTGCCCCTCCTCGATTAGAGGGCTGTTCACATCGGCGTCGGAGGCTGCGCTATTGTTCCTGGTAAAATGATGGACACCCCGACGGAACCCATGAAAGTCAATGGGTTTCGTTGGCTGCTAGTGGTGTCCGTGTTGCAATGGAACCGTTGCGTTCGGCATTTCCTTGTTCTGCTCTTCTGACGAAGAAGAACAATGGATTGCCCTGATGCAGATGTGAATAGGGCCTTAGACTATAGGACATTAAACATTATAAATTAAAAAAATTAAGCTCACCTCTTCGCTCCCTCATTACTCCAGCATTGATCAAACAGGATGTTTCATGCGACGCGGCACTGATATGCTGCATTGCATATAAGGCCCTGACGCTGCTCAGCATCAGGACCTTGTACGACCAGAAGTGATAAGGGACCCGGTCAAATATGGCATTAAGCTTTATAAATTGTGCGAAAGCGGGTCAGGATATACTACCGCCTTCAGAATTTATGAAGGGCGGGACTGCTCAATAATGGTTCCTGGATGCCCTCCTGATCTTTCCACCAGCAGCAAAATCATGTGGGAATTAATGCAGCCTCTGCTTCACAAGGGGTACCACCTGTACTGTGACAATTTTTGGCCATGGTCCTGTAATGACGGGGTAGGGAGACAGACAGGTGAGCCCTAATCTACCCGCCACTCAGTCCCTGCCTACTTGCACGGCCCATCCTAGGCGACGGCGTACAACTTGGTTGACGGTCCCTACGCTCAATAAGTGTACGACAGACAAACAGACAAGGGTACACAGAAGCTGAGGGAAATGGGGCAGTTTCCCATGGCAATACCATGAGCAACAGGAGTAGTGAACGAGCCGAGTCAAACCAGGAGTGTACGAGGTAACAAACGCAGAGCAGGAGCGTAGTCAGTAAAGCCAGGGTCAGAATGGTAGCAGATCGAGTCACTCTATCAGACCTAGGAGCAGGTGCAGACTGATTAACCACGGGCGTTGACACAGAAGCTGTGTCAGGCAGAACCTTTACAGGTCCATACTGTTTGTGAAAAATGCTAGCGTAATCTGACGCATTTGCCAAAAAGATGCTAATTTTTTTTGTTACATCTTAATCAAGGAACTTTCAGAAGAAAACTGGACTTTCTAAAAGTATGATCAACCCCTTGAAGAAAACCTTGGGGGGATCTACTTCTGTGAATTAAGTACTTTATGGGGTGTTTCTAATGTTTCAGCAGCATTAGGCCCCCCAGAAAACAGTATGCTGCTGAAAAAAAGTGCAGAAATGCTGAACCCAAAAGGCCAAAAAAGCCTCCATTTATGCCAAGCCCTGGCACATGCCCGTACAGTGAATAAAGCACACATATTGAGTATTCCCCATACACAGGAAAAGTGGCAAAACGTGTTATGAGATACATTTTATCAGTGTTCCATACTATGTGTGATCACTGTTTGCATAAAATGACACATTTGCTAAATTCTTGAATTTTTTTCCAATATTGCCCACTTTAGAAAAAAAAGAAAAAATTCTGTATACTGACTAATGCCATTAACTCAATCGTGCACCCAGACATGCTATTATGTCCAGGTGGGGGGGGGGGGTGATGTTTGGAGCGCGCAGATGCATGTAAAAATTACGATATACTGCAATACGTACGTAGTAGTGGAAAAAAAAAAATATTAAAAGTAAAAAAAAAACATTTTCCCCTAAAGTAATGTAAAAAGTAAACAAAATTGGTATCACTGCGTCCGTAAATGTCTGAACTATTACAATGTAGCATTATTTAATGCGCACGGTGAACGCCGTAAAAAAAAAGTACACCGCCAAAAGCGCTATTTTTTGGTCACCTTAGCTCTAAAAAAAATGTAATAAAAAAGTGATCAGAAAGTTCTATGTAAAAAATTGTACCGATATAAACTACAGTTCGTCCCGCAAAAAATAAGCCGTCACACCACTCAATTGGTGAAATAATAAAAAAGTTATGGCCAGTAAAATATAATAAAGAAACCTATATATATTTGGTATCACCGTAATCGTATTGAGCCACAGAATAAAGATAAGTTGACGTTTTTACTGCAACGGTGAAAGCCATAAAAACGAAACCCAAAAAGCAATTGCGAAATTGCAGTTTTTTCCAACTTCAGCCCGCAAATAATTTTTTTTCAGTTTCCCAGTACATTATATGGAACTATAAATGGTACCAAAAGAAACTACAACTCCTCCTGCGAAAAATAAGCCCTCACACCACTCTATTGATGGAAAAATAAAACGTTATAGATCCTGTTCATTCCAAGTCCATCAAGCTCAGGAATTTCCTAAGGCGTCTGTTTATATGGAATTTGTGTTTATTTCCTCATTAACTACAAAGAAAATCTGTTCATGCCATGTCTACCAAACATAAAAATTTCATTATGCCCTTTTTTATATTTTCTTCCCATTAGTAATAATGTTCATTCTTTTTCTTCATTCTTTTTAGTATGTTCCCCTATATAGTCCCCTGTAGTTAGTTCCCTATATAGTCCCCTGTAGTTAGTTCCCTATATAGTCCTCTGTAGTTAGTTCCCTATAGTCTTCTGTAGTTCTTGTTCCCTGTGTAGTACCCTATGTAGTGCCCTATAGTGCCCACAGTAGAAGGACAAAAACAACAAATTTTCTTACCTGTCCCCTTGCCACGCCATCCTCCAGCGACGTCAGTCCTCCTCCATAGGAACGATGCAGCGGCGCGATGACGCCATTGCCATCGCGCTGACTACATCATCACTAAAGCGCTGAATGGCGAGGCATCGTGTACCTCACCAGGGCAGCGCTCGTCAACTAAAATCCTAAGAACGTGGATACAATTGAGTGCAGGGGACCAGTTACGGCTTCCCGCTTCACCCGGTTCTGCGAACCGGCTGGCATTTTAACAACCGGTTCGGTCGAACCTGGGCGAACCGGCCGGATCCCACCCCTGCTGGGGACCCCATCTCTGGGACCCCTTTCAATTACTAGAACGAGGGTCCCGATCCCACTGTTTCTTCTCACTGCACAACCTCAGTAAAGAGGAGTTTTAATAGAATGTGGTAGAGCATGCATAATGCCCCTTGGCCGTTTCTGTCAGCCCCATAGACATTGAATGGAGCAACAGGGCGCATGCGTGACTATTTCTCAATTGAAACTCTTCCTCACTGCAAAAGGGCAGCGAGGAGAAAAGGGAGGGGGGTGCTCAGAACCACTATTCTAGTGATCAGTGGGGTCCCATCAGGCAGTCATTTATTCCCGATCCTGTGAACAGATGATAAATGTTCTTTGTCGGATATCCCCATTATTCTCCGCCTCTACTTAATACTATTTTGTCTCATATTGCAATTCTAATTGAGAAACTTAAATAAATCTTCTTTGTGTCCCAGGACATCGTCCATTTTCCCGCTCCTTGCATAATAAAGAGAAACTGTCTATTTTCTGATCTCATTTGCTACGGAGGGCAGTCATGGTGGAATGGGGCCCCCTGGTTGCTTGTTATGTCCCATAAAGAGGCTCTGTCACCACATTATAAGTGCCCTATCTCCTACATAAGGAGATCGGCGCTATAATGTAGATGACAGCAGTGCTTTTTATTTAATAAAACGATCTATTTTCACCACTTTATTAGCGATTTTAGATTTATGCTAATGAGTTGCTCAATGCCCAAATGGGCGTATTTTTACTTTAGACCAAGTGGGCGTTGTACAGAGGAGGGTATGATGCTGACCAATCAGCGTCATGCACTCCTCTCCATTCATTTAGGCAGCGTATAGGGATCCTTTTAGATCGCTATGTGCTGTCTTATACTAACACATTAACAATACTGAAGTGTTTAGACAATGAATAGACATTCCACGGCATGTCTATTCACAATCTCTGCACTTCGTTACTCTGTCTGTGGTAGTTACAGCAGAGGAAGCGTAATCTCGCAAGATTACGGGGTAAATGACAGGTTACAGCGAGATTACACTTTGCTCTGCTGTAACTACAACAAAAACAGTAACGAAGTGCACAGATTGTGAATAGACATCCCGTGGAATGTCTATTCATTGTCTAAACACTTCAGTATTGTTAATGTGTTAGTATAAGACAGCACATAGCGATCTAAAAGGATCCCTATGCGCTGCCTAAATGAATGGAGAGGAGTGCATGACGCTGATTGGTCAGCGTCATACACTCCTCTGTACAACGGCCACTTGGTCTAAAGTAAAAATACGCCCATTTGGGCATTAAGCAACTCATTAGCATAAATCTAAAATCGCTAATAAAGTGGTGAAAATAGATCGTTTTATTAAATAAAAAGCACTGCTGTCATCTACATTATAGCGCCGATCTCCTTATGTAGGAGATAGGGCACTTATAATGTGGTGACAGAGCCTCTTTAAGACGTTTGTATTATTTGCTCTGCTTTCAGGGACACTAAATACATTAAAAGAATAGTACTGGTTTCTAATACATAATTTTCTTACCTTGTGTAAGTCAAACGCTACACTAATACTGAATACTCAGTCTCTATAATACAATCTTAGAGACATCAGTTTTCAATTCTAGTTACATTTATCAACCTTTTTCTACACATGTCTTTACTGTCCAGGGTCCACTCCCTTTTCGCTCCGAGTACAGACCGGCACAGGAAATTACAACATAGATTACGTCTAGATGTTTTAGAAATTACTGGGAAGGGTGGAGACGTTCTGATTTTTTGGGTGTTTTTTTAGAGGAGACTGCAGAGTTCAAATGAATGGTTAGTTCATCTAAATATAGCAATTACGCTTTAAAAAGTTGCAGATATCTGGTTATTGAATAATGGCATGTCTTTGGAATTATTATCACAGCATGTTTAATTTTTGTCATAAATATATAAATTAAGGTTTACAAAGATTTTTTAGATGTTTAAAAAAGTTCTAAACTTTCTAATATACTTTGGGGAAGATGTATTAAGACTACGCCAGTCTTATTTAAAAGCAATCTAGAGTAAGGTACGATACATTTTTATTTAAAGGAACACGCTTCTTAATTTTTTTTTTGCATTTTCGGCTGTTCGTGCGACACTAATGAAATCTACAACAACGAATTGTGAATTATAGCAAATGCCTTTACGCTTGGCTCGGCCCACTTTTTTGAAAAGTATCGAGAGATTAGGAAACAACTCAAAAGTCGCATTATTTACGACATTTGGGCAGTTTGCGACATCTATACATCAGAAAACTGGTGTAGAAACGTTGTTAACTTCCATATGTGTTTTAATTTGTAACCATTTCCAAGATCAGCTTACTTTAAGTAGATGAAACAATCCGAAGAAAAAACCTGTACAGACCCAGTCCTGCTCACAGTAGACAGCAGAAGCCTAGCTTGAAGGTGGGTCACAATGCAAAATCGCTAATGAGGCCCCAACTACAGTACCATGTGCCATTTATAACACTAATGTATTTATGCAGCAAACGGGCCCCCTTAGGCACCGGGGCTGGGTGCAACTGCTACCTCTGCACACCCAATAGCTACGCCCCTGGCACAGTACTAGATACAATCATGGCAGGCCTTAGGTGTGTGTGACCTTTGCGTCAACACAGGGCTCATCACTCCCCCAAAGTAAACGGGGTGCTGGTGCGGCGGGCAACTGCCACATTCAATTGCATCTGCGTTCTTAGAACACAGATACAATTGAATACATTGGCGGAGTAAGGAACTTTCTGCTCCCTGCTTCACCGTTCAATAGGCTACAGGCCACGTTAGGCCTGCACAGGGCCGCCATCAGGTATTTCAGGGCCCCATACAGCTAAATTTTCTGGGCCCCCCTACCGTGGCACCGCCTGTTAACGGTACTCTGTCCAGCACTATATCATGGTACCCAGGACCGCGATCAGGGGGGTATTAGGGGTACTGATGTGAGGGGCACGTCCAAACCTAATTGAAAGGGGGGCCCGGCAACTGCCGCGACTTGCCTTTGGTAGAACAAAAACAGGCCCCTTCAATGGGGCCCGTTTTTTTCACCCAAAAAATGTCGTGAGCTGGGGGCCCCCCCCTCTCGTCATGGGGGCCGTCAAACACCGCCCGCAAACTCCCACGCGTGCGCACTTGCGAGCGTGCGCGACCGCCCGCGCACCCGCGACTGCCTGGAAGCGCGTACCGAATTTTGAGGCAGATTTTGACCTGCCCACACTATCTTGCCACGTTTTTTGCCCGCAGCGATTGAGGACAGCAGACAAAAAACGCAGTGAAAAATGAATTTTCTGCCTCCCATTGATTTCGATGGGAGGTTAGAGGCGGAACAGCGGCAAGAAAGGACGTGCTGCTTTTTCTTTTTTCCGCGACTGGCTCCCATTGATTTCAGATTAAATCAATGGGAGGCGGTTTTGGAAGTTGTTTGGTGCCGATTCTGACGCAGTGTCCGAGTCAATATCAAGGCCCAAAAACTCTGTGAACTGGGTGGCGCCATCTACAGAGGGCACTGTGTGGCGCTATTTACAGAGGGCACTGTGTGGCGCTATCTATGTTAGGGCCACCAGACATAAATTTGCACGGGGCCCCAGAAATGCCAAATCTGCGACTGAGGGTAAGTACAAGGATACTGACTGCTGGTACCCTGTATCTAAGCCTATCATGTGTGATACTGTCTACTGAGTAGCTGTATTTAATCCTATCTTGTGATACTGTCTGCTGAGCTGCTGTATCTAATCTTAGCATGTGATAGTGTTTGATGAGGCAATATATATATAATTCTTTCAAGTGGTTTAACTTTAGGGGATGTAGTTTTATAGCTATGCTGTCTCTGAGATAGATGATAGATAGATAGATAGATAGATAGATAGATAGATAGATAGATAGATAGATAGATAGATAGATAGATAGATAGATAGATAGATAGATAGATAGATAGATAGATAGATAGATATACTGTATATCATTTTTTTTTGAGGGGGGTCATATGTCTTAGGACTTCTGCCCCTGATCTTTTTAGACCCTAGCAATGCCCCTGGGGCGCTGTCACTGACATTAAACAGTCTGCTCAATGCTTCCACATATTTCTGTATACAGTATATAGTGGTAGATATATAGATATAACATACATTGGCTCAGCAGACAGTGTCACAGATGATAGTATTAGATACATTGTCTCAGCAGACAGTATGACACGTGATAAGATTAGAAACAGCAGTTTAGCAGACAGGATCACACATCATAGGATTAAATAGAGGCTCAGCAGGCTGTGACACACGATAGGCTTAGCTACAGCAGCTCAGCAGACAGTACCACACATAATAGGCCTAAATACATTGGCTCAGAAGACAATATTACACATGATAGGCTTAGATACAGGGCCCCAGCAGTCAGTATCACACATGATAGACTTTGATACAGGACCACAGCTGTCAGTATCCATATACTTACCCTACCATGTCCTGAGTCAGGTCCTCTCCAGGCGCAGCACTGGATTCTGACACCGTTCAGCGTCACATTATGTGGACCAGGCATATAATGTCATGAATACCTAATTGTCAAAAAGGTAAATGAGCCCTTTATCCCAGCTATCTAATAAATTATGAGTGTAAATAAATGTTACTTTTATTAGATATAAATTCAAAATGATAACGAATCGCCCCCATCTAAAATTACAGTGCGATCTGCCAGAAAGAATGGTCATCCCATGTCATTTTGTCCACTGTTAGTTGCAGCATATACATTGATTTCTATCTGAACTTGTGGCTGTAGTCCACTAATGATAGATATACATATATCAGAAGAGAGCATTGATTTAAAATGTAAACAGCCGCCCCCCATATGTTTTGCCACAGACGTGGCATCCTCAGGGGTACTGGGGCCAAGGCACACAATGTCCTGACGCCCGGAGCTGAATACTACCCAACTTAGGAGAAAGACGACATGACTCGAGCGAGGAGGGTAAGTATATATAAATGTTACTGTAGTTCCAAGGGCCCATGTAGGTTTCTAAATAGGCCCCAGTTACTACAGTAACTGTAGAGATATGTGGTGTGGGGGGCCATAGGTGGAAGGTACGGATGTAGCCATCTTTACCTTGACTCTGATAACTTGCTGCAGCATCACACAACAAAAGCCAATGAAAAGCCATTGAAAAGTCAAGATAAAGGATCTTCCCACTGTGTATTTAATGCGTTAAAAGTCAAGATAAAGACGGCTACATCTGTAAGTAATATGGGAGGGGGTGCCAAAAAAATCCTGTACAGGGCGCCCCCTAACATAAGGCCGGCCCTGGAAACAATTGTATCCAACTGAGTAAGTAGTCGAGAAGCAGCAATCCAAGCATAAAACGTAGATTTATTCACCAAACGTACAAGCAATGGTGAATTAATCCACTTTTTTGGTTGGACTGCGGCTTCCCGACAATTTACTCAGCGTTATCTATAATGAGAGGTCACTCCTTTGAAGCCTTCCGCAACCGTGTGGTTCTTGCTCGCTACAGTGCTGTCACGGGCACAGGGTATGTGGACCCACTAGGCCGCTCCGCCGTAGCGGGGAGGCAGCTGACCAGATCACAGTCTACGCGAAAGTCAATGGCAGACAGTAATGCTTGGGTACCTGAAATAGTCCAGACGGTGGCTGTGGCTTCAGCACGGATGGAGGATGGTGCGGCAGGTGGCGCCAGACGTGGCAGAAGACACTTGACGTGGAAGAAGACACTGGACGTGGCAGAAGACACTGGGCATGTCAGAGGACACTGGACGTGGCAGAGGACACTGGACGTGGCAGAAGACACTGGACGTGGCAGAATACATTGGACGTGGCAGAAGACACTGGACGTGGCAGAAGACACTGGACGTGGCAGAAGACACTGGACGTGGCAAAACGACAGCAGGTGCAGTGAACATGACTCCAACGCTGGTAGGTACAGGAACTAGAACAATACGGAATACAGGAACAGGTAACAGGGCACAGGTAACAACTGGAACGGGGAAACACTAAGGGACCATTTGCGAGACAGACTGGGATAGACTAACAACGCTCAGGCAAGGATCAGAAGGCCTGGGGCCTTCTTATAGACCAGGAAATCATGGCAGTTGATGATGATGACGATCCTTTTGTGCGCGCACTGGCCCTTTAAGGCCGTGCGCGAGTGAGCGCGCGCACCCTACGGGACACAGCAGGACGGAGCGGAAATGAGCGCTGGCGTCTCCTAGGAAGGAGACAGGGGCCAGCGCTCACTGATCCATGGCTGCGGGCGTCGGGAGGTGAGTAAACCCGACGGCCCCCGGCCATGGACGCTACAGTATCACCCCTCTTACACCCCCTCTTCTTGAGACCAGAGCGAGAGAGGAACTTTTTAATAAGAGCAGGAGCACTGAGGTTCTCTTCTGGCTCCCAGGACCTCTCCTCAGGACCAAACCCTCTCCAGTCCACCAAATATAAAGTCCTTCCTCCTACCCTTTTGCAGTCCAGGATCTCCTTTACCTCGAATACATCAGAAGGACCGCTGGGAGTAAATGTGTAACTAGAAGTCTTGCTGTAGCGGTCCAGGACCACTGGTTTCAGGAGGGACACATGGAAGGAAGGAGATAGGGATTCTGAGGGTGGGAGGCATCCGCAGTTTATAGGAGACAGGGTTGATCCGTTGCAGAATCTCGAAAGGACCAAGGAACCTGGGAGCAAACTTGTATAAGGGTACCCTCAAGCGAATGTTCCGAGAGGACAGCCAGACTTTAGTCCCCGGAAGATACTGAGGTGGCTCTCTTCTCTTATTATCTGCTTTTTGCTTCATGCAATCTACTGCCAGCAAAATAGAGGCCCGGGTCTGTTGCCAGATTTGCAGGAAGTCCCCATATGCAGAGTCAGCCGCGGGTACCAAAGATGAAGTCGACACAGGAAGAGGGACTCTAGGATGTTGACTGTACACAATGTGGAACGGAGTGGAAGTGGTGGACTCACTTGTGTGGTTGTTGTATGAGAACTCGGCCCATGGAAGAAGATGTACCCAGTTATCGTGCTGTGAAGAGATGAAGTGGCGGAGATAATTTTCCATGATCTGGTTGATCCTCTCAACTTGCCCATTGGATTGGGGGTGATAGGCAGAGGAAAAGTCCAAACTCACATCCAGGAGTTTACAGAGGGCTCTCCAGAACTTAGAGGTAAACTGAACCCCCCGGTCGGACACAATGTGAAGAGGCAAGCCATGCAAGCGAAAGATGTGCTGAATGAAGAGACTCGCCAGTAGGGGAGCAGAGGGTAGGCCGATCAGTGGGATAAAATGTGCCATCTTAGAGAACCGGTCCACCACCACCCAGATGGTGTTGCATCCTGCTGAGGGAGAAAGGTCTGTGACGGAGTCCATCGCAATGTGCTGCCAAGGGGCACTGGGTACAGGCAGAGGTTGAAGCAGGCCTGCAGGCTTGGAGTGAGTCACTTTGTTAGAGGCACACACCGTGCAAGAAGAGACAAAGTCCAGAACATCTTTAGGTAGCGTGGGCCACCAAAAGTGACGAGCAATCAGGTCTTGGGTTTTACGGACACCAGCGTGTCCAGCCAGTTTAGAACTGTGTCCCCAGCGGAGAATTCTTTTTCTGTCTGCCAACCGAACAAAAATTCTCCCTGGAGGGATGTCTCTAAGCTGCAGAGGATTAGCGGTGACAACGCAGGATGGGTCTATGATAGTCTGAAGGGACTCCACCGCGTCTTCCGTCTCAAACGATCTGGACAGGGCATCAGCCCTCACATTCTTGTCAGTGGGACGGTAGTGGAGCAGAAACTGGAAACAGGTGAAGAACAGCGACCACCTGGCTTGACGAGGATTCAGTCTTTGAGCGGACTGAAGGTAGGTGAGGTTCTTGTGGTCGGTGAAGATCAGGATGGGGTGAGCTACGCCTTCTAGAAGATGTCTCCACTCCTCCAGGGCCAATTTGATAGCCAGTAGCTCCCGATCTCCAATGGAGTAATTGCGCTCAGCAGGAGTAAAAAGTCTACATCGACTTACCTGCAAACGCCGATGCTGCTGCAGAATCAACTGTAGCCTCTGGTGCCGATGTGTCCTCGCTCGTCCGACACGATGCAGGACCTGTGAGTGACGACACAGCGTGATCTCTCGAGAACACGGCTGTGTCTGCACTGCCAGAAGCTGGGCGTTCTGAAGAGAAGTGGATGATACTTCTCGTCAGAACGCCCAGCTAGTAAAAGTAGTAAAAACGCCCCAATGTACGCACATAATACACGCCCACTTGGACTTTTACTTTAAACATGCCCACTTGGACTTTTGCAAGCCTCATTTGCATAAATACAAAAATGGTCATAACTTGGCCAAAAATGCTCGTTTTTTAAAAATAAAAACGTTACTGTAATCTACATTGCAGCGCCTATCTGCTGCAATAGCAGATAGGGTTTGCAAAATCTGGTGACAGAGCCTCTTTAAGACCTTGATCCGAGATGACGTAGCCCAGGAAGGGCAAAGAACTCTTTTCAAAGGTGCACTTCTCCAACTTGGCATATAAGCGATTCTCTCTTAGTCGCAGAAGAACTTGACGAACATGCCTCCGAAGGGTCATCAGATCTGGGGAGAAAATTAAAATATCATCGAGATAAACTACAACACACATATAGAGGAGATCTCGGAAGATATCATTAACGAACTCCTCAAAATACTGCGGGAGTGTTACACAGTCCAAAGGGCATCACTAGGTATTCGTAGTGCCCATCGCGGGTGTTAAATGCCGTCTTCCATTCGTCACCCCGGCGAATCCGGATTAGATTATAAGCCCCCCGCAGATCTAGCTTAGAAACATTTTTGGCTCCTCGTATGCGATCAAAGAGCTCGGAAATAAGTGGCAACGGATATTTGTTCTTGACTGTGATCTGATTGAGACCACGGTAGTCAATGCAGGGTCGAAGAGATCCATCTCTCTTCTTAACAAAGAAGAAGCCTGCCCCAGCCGGGAGGAAGATTTTCGAATAAAACCCCTCTCCAAGTTCTCCTTGATATAGGCTGACATCGATAAAGTCTCTGGCAAGGAGAGAGGATATACTCGTCCACGGGGAAGAGAAGCCTTAGGAACCAGTTCAATGGGACAGTCATAATTCCGATGTGGAGGCAACGTCTCAGCCTCTCATTTGCAAAAGACAAACGCAAAACTGGCATACTGAGAAGGTAGACCGGAAATTGACTGAGGCAGAGGGGGCACAACAGAACGGACTTGTGACAGGTAATGGCTATGGCATCTGGAACCCCATTGAAGAACCTCTCCAGAATTCCAGTCAAGGGTCGGGGCGTGTAGACGGAGCCATGGCAGACCCAGCAGGATAGGATTAATAGCCTTAGGTAGTACCAGGAAGGTGATCTGTTCTGAATGAAGAGCTCCTACCCGTAGTGTCAACGGCTCTGTGATGAGCATGACAGGATCAGGCAATGGTAGACCATTCACAGAGGCAACTGCCAGGGGTCTCTCCAGATGAACTGTGTGTAGACGAAAACGATCCACTAGATCCTGCTGGATGAAATTAGCAGCCGCTCCAGAGTCAAGATAGGCGGAGGAAGGATGTGATGTCTCTCCGGTGACGATGGCCACAGGAATCGATAATCTGGAAGAGGTTTTAACATTTGGAGACGTTCCACCTAGAGTTGCCTCTCCAATCAACCCTAGGTACCGGAGTTTTACGGTTTCTGTGGGCATTGGCGCACAAAATGACCCTTGAGGCCACAATACATACATAGTCCAGAGAAGCGTCTATGCTGCTTTTCCTGTTCAGATAACCGGACTCTGTCTACCTGCATGGGTTCTTCAGGTAGCGCACTAGGAGAGGACAATAGTGGTCTCTGGACCGAGGGTGCTTGTCTGTGTACCCGGCTCTCCTGTCGAACCTCTTGAGAGCGCTCCCGGATTCTCATATCAACCCGGGTGGCTAACAGGATGAGGGCATCCAAGGTAGAAGGAAGGTCGCGGGCCGCCAGTTCGCCCTTGGTGTGAGAGGACAGTCCCTGCCAGAAGGTCGCCACCAGTGTCTCATTGTTCCATGCCAGCTCGGCTGCTAGGGTACGGAGATAGCATACTCCCCTACTGTGGAGCCTTCTTGCTTGAGGCAGCTGCGGCAGAGGATGTTCGACCCGGCTCCTCAAACACGGCACGAAAGGACTGCAGGAACAAGACTAGGTCCGCGGATACAGGTCCTTGTTGCTCCAAGATTGGGTTCGCCCATGCCAGGGCCTTGCCAGCGAGGAGGGAGATAATAAATGCCACTTTGGCTTCCTCGGAGGGGAAGAGATGAGGCCATAGCCTAAAATGAACCGTGCATTGATTGAGAAATCCTCTACATGCTCTGGGATCACCGTCGTAGCGAGGAGGAAGAGGCAGAGGAACTGTGGATCCGGAACAAACAGGGGGATTAACGGGCAGTGGCACAGCAACCGCTTCAGGAGGAAGAACTGGAGGTGGAACAGCGAGTAGATCCAGACGGACCAGGATAGAATTCACAGTCTCAAGGAGTTGATCCTGACGTGTGCGTAGGTCATGCATCTCTGTCTGAATCTTCTGGACTGCGGTCTTGGGCTGGCCAGCGGGTTCCATGGCCTGAGCGTGCTGTCACGGGCACAGGGTATGTGGACCCACTAGGCCGCTCTGCCGTATCGGGGAGGCAGCTGACCAGGTCACAGTCTATGCGAAAGTCAATGGCAGACAGTAATGCTTGGGTACCTGAAATAGTCCAGACGGTGGCTGTGGCTTCAGCACGGATGGAGGCTAGTGCGGCAGGTGGCGCCAGACGTGGCGGGCAGTATCCGATGTAACAGAAGACACTGGACTTGGCAGAAGACACTGGACGTGGCAGAGGACACTGGACGTGGCAGAGGACACTGGACGTGGCAGAAGACACTGGATGTGGCAGAAGACACAGGACGTGGCAGAAGACACTGGACGTGGCAGAATACACTGGACGTGGCAAACAGCACTGGACGTGGCAAACGACACTGGACGTGGCAAACGACAGCAGGTGCAGTGGACACGACTCCAATGCTGGTAGGCACAGGAACTAGAACAATACGGAATACAGGAACGGGTAACAACTGGAACGGGGAAACACTAAGGGACCATTTGCGAGACAGACTGGGATAGACTAACAACGTTCAGGCAAGGATCAGAAGGCCTGGGGCCTTCTTATAGACCAGGAAATCATGGCAGTTGATGATGATGACGATCCTTTTGTGCGCGCACTGGCCCTTTAAGGCCATGCGCGAGTGAGCGCGCGCACCCTACGGGACACAGCAGGACGGAGCGGAAATGAGCGCTGGCGTCTCCTAGGAAGGAGACAGGGGCCAGCGCTCACTGATCCATGGCTGCGGGCGTCGGGAGGTGAGTAAACCCGACGGCCCCCGGCCATGGACGCTACAAGTGCTGCTCCATTCACCTGCTTTTTTCTATTGTATCCAACTGATGCACAGTGCAAAGAAAATAGAAAAAAAACAGGCAGCACATCAATGCATCGAAAAAACGCATGCATTTTTATGACGATTTGGTGCGTTTCTCAATGTGGTTGTGGTAAGAAAGGATTTAATCGCAACATCTTAATGAACCCTAAAAGGCTGGGAGCTGCACACGTGTAACCTTTTCTTATTTTTTTTGTTAGGGGTCAATTCCATGAATCGTTTTTGGTCGTGTGGTAAAACCTGCATTTTATAATGGCGGTTTCACTGCGAATAGCCGTGGTTTTGAGATTTAGTTTTCACCTGTGTGTTATTACAGGTAAAACTGCACAATAAATGTGTTTCACCACTAAAAAGCGCACAAGTGAAAACCGCATTGCAAAACCATGGCAAATCACATTTTAAAAAATGTATCTGTTTTTCATCATAATTGCTGAAAAAAATGCACCGGTTTGCAATGCAGTTTTGCCTATGCAGTTTTTACAGGTGAAAAATATTTATTTTACCGGTTTACCTGTAAAAACCTCACAGACGAAAACCAAATTGCAAAACGTAGCAATTTGTTATGCGTTTTTTAAAAACGTCTCACGTAATTTATATTGAATTATCAAACGAGACTTGCCTTGGGTCAAGCCTCGGGATTTGGATATCCTTTTCCAATTATGGATTAGAATTTTTTTACGAATTGTTCTGTATTGTTCTCTTTCTTTTATTCAACCGTACTAACTATGTAACCATGTTATATTCTTGGACTATGAAATCACTTCCACATTGTCAAGTTGATTTATGCAATTGTAAAGATTTTTGATGTAAGTAACTACAATGGTGCCATTGTGTAAAGTCTGAATTTCATGCTTAAAGGGTTATTTCCATGGGATATGCCATAAATGTCTGATAGATGTGGGTCCCAGCTCTGAGACCCGCACCTTTATCTACAACGAGAATCACATGAACCCCAGCCGGTGAGGCAGCTGCCGACTGCTAATTCTAGACAGGGAATATATGAAGGGATGGCCACACATGTGCGCAGCTATCTTCATTATGTTCTATGGGAGTTCAGAGAAAGTCAAGCAAGCGCTGCTCGGATGTTTCCGTAATTCCCAAACTCATAGCATCTGGGTTGGATGAAGAAAAAAAGGAAAGAGAGCATCTACAATATGAACAGAAGTTAACAATGAGTCACGCGGTTTGTAGAGGAGCTATCACCTCTCCTGACATGTCAGTTATAGTAAGGGCGGATTTACACGAACGTGATATACGTCCGTGCAACGCTCGTGATTTTCACGCGCCTCGCACGGACCTATATTAGTCTATGGGGCAGTGCAGGCTGTCAGTGTTTTTTGAGCAGCGTGAGTCCGCTGCGTAAAACTCACGACAGGTCCTATATTTCTGTGTTTTTCGCGCATTACGCACCCATTGAAGTCAATGGGTGTGTGAAAATCACGCGCACCACATGGAAGCACTTCCGTGGGACGCGCGTAATTCGCGCAACAGCAGTCAAAAGTATGATTGAAAACAGAAAAGCACCACGTGCTTTTCTGTTTACAAACATCCAAACGGAGTGTCATAATGATGGCGGCTACGCGAAAATCATGCAGCCGCACATCCTATATGATGACACACGGAGCTGTTAAGTGCCTTTTGTGCACGCAAAACGCAGCGTTTTTTGCGCTCGTGTAAATCCCCCCTAAATCTTTGCATTACCCAGGGCAAGATTTAGGGTGTCTAGGATATAAAGCAGTTAATTTAAGGCCTCATTCACACGAGGGTGAATCAGGTCCGCTTTGCTGTGCGTTGAAACAACGCACAGCACACGGACCCATTGATCTCAATGGGGCCATTCACACATGCGTAATTTTTCACGCAGCGAGTGTCCGTTGTGTGAAACTCACTGCATGTCCTATATTGTTGCGTTATCACGCATCTACGCGCCCATTTAGGTCAATTGGTGCGTGAAGACCATGCACCGCACACGGATGCACATGCATGTGCGGTGTGTGATTTGCGCATCAATTCAATTGAAAATAATAATTAACAAAAAATATGTGCTTTGCGAGTGCGTGAATAACGCATGCCACTCGCAAAGCACACTGATGCACAATGCAACACACACGGACCAGATTCACGTGCGTGAATCTGATACGCTCGTGTGAATGCGGCCTAATGGGGCCCCTCACTCACTCAAGGTGCTCTCCACCAACTCGAGACAAAGATAAAGGCGTCAAAGGAGGGGCACAAGTATAATAATAATAATCTTTATTTATATAGCACCAACATATTACGCAGCACTTTACAATTTAGAGGGAACATGAAACAAACAATATCAGACATTACATAGTGACAAAGTTAATTTTCAATTCAAACCTGAGGAGTGAAGACCCTGCTCGCAAGAGTTTACAATCTATGAGGAAATAAAGGAGACACAAAGTGTAAGACTGGGTTCACACAACCTATTTTCAGACGTAAACGAGGCGTTTTATGCCTCGATTTACGTCTGAAAATACGGCACCAATACGTCGGCAAACATCTGCCCATTCATTTGAATGGGTTTGCTGATGTACTGTGCCGACGACCTGTCATTTTACGCGTCGCTGTCAAAAGACGACGCGTAAAATGACTGCCTCGTCAAAGAAGTGCAGGACACTTCTTGGGACGTAATTTGAGCTGTTTTTCATTGAATTCAATGAAGAACAGCCCAAAATTACGCCCGTAATTGACACCTCGCAAAACGCGAGTATGAGCAATTACGTCTGAAATGCAGGAGCTGTTTTCTCCTGAAAACAGCTCCGTAATTTCAGACGTAATGGTCGTTATCGTGTGCACATACCCTCACAGTGTTTGTTCTGTAGAATAGTCCAGCCATTTTTATACACATGCAGTGGTACACATAAAGCTGCATGAGCCGGTCACCAGCCAGTATCTGTATATGACGGACATGAAGAGAAGGAGTGTTACGGAATCTTATTCTGATGACTAATCTAAAAGGAGGGCCAAGGAAAGGAGTCAGATTATGGAATGTTATAGGCCTGTTTAAATAGGTGTATTTTCAGGGCACGTTTAAAACTGTGGATATTGGGAATTAATCTGATTGTCTGAGGTAGCACATTCCAGAGGACTAGTGCAGCACGAGAAAAATCTTGGAGACGGGAGTGGAAGGTTCGGATTATGGAGGATTTTAATCTAAGGTCGTTGGCAGAACGTAGAGCCCGAGTAGGGTGGTAGACAGAGATGAGATGTAAGGGGGTGCAGCAATGTGGAGAGCTTTGTGGGTGAGAGTAATAAGTTTGAAATTTATTCTGAAGGGGATGGGCAACCAGTGCAGTGACTGGCACAGAGTAGGGGTGTTGGTGTAGTGGTTGGTGATAAATATGAGCCTGGCTGCTGCATTGAGGATAGATTGGAGAGGGGAGAGTTTGGTGAGGGGAAGACCAACTAGTAATGAGTTACAGTAGTCAAGTATAGCAAAGGCCTGGGACAGGGACCATATAAAGGTATCTATTGTTACATAATATTAGCAGCTATATGTCTCTATACATATAGTAAGTCTGTGTGGTCCCTATGCTGCAGCCAGCCTGAAGTAGCTGTCTTATAAATACCTCTTAACTCTTAAAGAATGGAAAGAGGGACGAACAATGCGGCACACACTCCCAGCATTCCTTGAAGGCCTGCAGCTGTAAGGGAATGCTTTGCATTGTTGAATTAAAAAAAAAAAAAAAGAATTAATGGTGGGCCACAGGTACACACGTATGTGTGTGTGTGTGTGTGTGTGTGTGTGTGTGTGTGTGTGTGTGTGTGCGTGTGAGAATAAGAGAATATCTGGCAAGCAACATGCTAAACTAGGCTCAGTACATAAATTCACAATCAGAACCAGGCTCAGTACATGTGTGTGTATATATATATATACATACATATATATATATATATATATATATATATATATATATATATACACATACATATACATACATACATGCATACATATACAGCACCAAAACAAAACTCAGTACATTTATACAGCACCAGAACAAGGCTCATGCATATATACAGCACCAGAATCAAGCTCAGTACATAAATAAAGCGCCAGAACCAAGCTCAGTACATAAATATAGCAACAGAACAAAGCTAAGTACATAAATACAGCAACAGAACTAAGCTCAGTACATAAATATAGCAACAGAACCAAGCTCAGTACATGAATTCAGCATCAGAACCAGGCTCAGTACGTGTGTGTGTGTGTGTGTATATATATATATATATATATATATATACACACATATACAAACACACAGCGCCAGAACAAAGCTCAGTACATTTATACAGCACCAGAACAAAGCTCAGTACATAAATACAGCACCAGAACTATGCCCAGTAGATACATACAGCATCAGTACTAAGCTCAGTACATAAATACAGTACCAGAACAAAGCTCAGCTTATAAATACAGCACCAGAACAAAGCTCAGTACATAATTACAGTACCAGAGCGAGCTTAGTATATAAATAGAGCACAAGAACCAAGCTCATTACATATATACAGTATCAGAACCAAGCTCATTACATAAATACAGCACCAGAACAAAACTCAGTACATAAATATAGCAACAGAACAAAGCTCAGTACATAAATACAACAACAGAACTAAGCTCAGTACATAAATATGGTATTAATGTCTGCGTGTGTAAAAATAAACTGATCTTCTGGGTCCCGGCAGGACACTTTTGCTATTTGAAGGGGTTGAGGTCATGGCTCTGTGCAGGAGTTCCTCCACACCAAACTCATTAAACCACATCTTTATGGACCTTGCCTTATGCACAGGGGCAAAGTCATACTAGAAAAGAAAAGGACCTTCAGTCTTTGTATGCTGTTGCATTAATAGTACCCTTCAGTAGAAATAAGGGTAGGTAGCAATTTCTTGACATCCGCCAAACCCAGATTTATCTATCAGACTCCAAGAAAGTGAAATAAGATTCATCAGTCCAGATAACAAGTTTCCACTGCTTCAGACTCCAGTGGTAGTGTGTTCTACACAACTCCAGCCGACACTTCGTGACCTTATGATGTGTGCAGTTCTTGTGCAGATGTCCCTTCTCAAGGAAGTTTGTAATGATGTAGTGAGTGATGAAACAGAAAATAACAAATGACACCAAAAATTTTTTGCACTCGGGGCCGTACTTTGTGGGTTTGTTTTTATTTCTAAATGCTTCTAATTCAAAATATTAGTGCTTTCAGTTACCGTATGGAAACCTAGCAGAACAAAAATCCTATAACAATGCCAATTTTTAAGTCACTAAGCTCTTCAGTACGACCAATATTACCATCAATATTTGTCCATAGAGATTGCATAGCTGTGTGCTTGATTTTATGTATCTGTTTTCATTGACTGTGGCTGAATCACCTGATCTTAATAATAAGGAGGGGTATCCAACTTACATTTGGCCATATATGTGGTGTACATCTAGCTATTCCCAATTAGTTTTGGAAATGCTGGATTCTTAAAGAGGATCTGTAATTTAAATAGGCACTGCCCTTTATACACACTTCGCATAAATTAATAGTATAATTGAATATAAGAAACGTTGCAATATATATTATTAGAGAAAAATGCCTCCTGCTTTACTTATAAGCCCTTCATCCCTACTCCAGCTGTTCACTCACTCTGAATTTACTTTTTTCTGTCTTCACAAAAAAATGCAGACTATAGAAGTCTAATTTCGAGCTCTTGTGTCTAATTAACCACGTTGTGTCGCCCTGTCACTGTTATGGGGAGACAATACAGTCAAGATAGCATCAAACAATTTAGACATGGCAGCGAGACAACCATCACTTCGCCTTACCTGCCATAACAATCTCAACTTTACAGTGCAATAAATGAAACAGCAGCACAACATAAATACAACAGGCTCGACAGGTCACTCCTTCTCCGGAACACCTAGGGGGTAAAAACAGCACAGAGAATCAGCATAAACATCACACGTTAAAGGCAAAGTGCATAAGTAAGAGTACCATACTTTGGCATACATACAAATATCCAAACCTGTAGACAGGTGTGGCGCTATTTATAGCAGAGAACAGCCATGTTTTTAAATCCTGTAAAATAGTTTTAAATATATAGCACAAAGCACGTCTGCGGAAGACCTGAGTGCGGGGGACAAACAATATTAGTTTTTTCAAAAATCCTTGTGAATCATCAATACAAAAATAATATCCATGTTTTCTCCCATATAATTTATCACGACTCGTAGCAGAGTAGCAGCTGGCCAAAACACAGTCAATTTAAATCTTTAGAACAGGAGTACCTGTATAGACGTTCTGACAGACACGTGACGTAGCAGACACTATGGCGTAGCAGACTCCGCGGCACAGATGACACTTGGCGTGGCAGATGACACGTGGCACAGAGGATGCACTCGACTCCAACACTAGACTTCGTTCAGGAACAAACACAATTACTGGATACAGGAAACAGGACATGGCAACACTGGGAATAGGGTACAACTAAGGGACCATTTGCTAACGATCACTGGTAGACACAACAATGTTCAGGCAAGGAGGAAGAGGGCAGGGTCCTTTTTATACAGGGGGTGAGTAGGGATTGGCTAGGGAGCTTAATTCTGGTGCATAGCAGCCGAGGACAGTCTTGTGTGCCGGCGTCTCAGAGGAGGCAAGAGCTCACAGTCTGTGGTCGCGGCCGTTGGCGTGTCAACAACGCCGACGGTACGCAACCGTGGCCATTACATAATTGATAACCATTCTGTGCACCATTGTTCTTACAGTTGTAACTACATATTTTTAGATTGATATTGTTATTGTCCATTTCTCGAGCCGTACTGATGTCAGCATATTTTGCTCTTATCTCATCTGTTAACATTTCACACACAAAATGAAAATCATAGGAGCTACATACCATACAACTGTACAAATAAGCAAATATTTAAACTCAGGAACTGGTGATATTTCTAAAGTAAACCTCTAGTTTAAAAAGAATCTAATTTCTAACATCCTGTTTCCAAACATTGTGTGGAAAGTTTTCTCCAAAATGTGGAACGTTTCTCCAATCACAGCTGTTGCTATAGGGCAGCTGTCAATCAAAGTTTCCATCCCACAGGTGCTAATAGGCACAGCTTTTGCCCAAGTAGCCCTTTCCGCAACATACATGTAGATGATTTTATGTGAAGGGGCTAATATAGGCACTACTAGGGAATTATAATTAATGCGCTCACGTAGCAAGGCCAATTTGCAATAATGTTGAATTAAGCTGATTTCTCTGCAGCACAGTCATCCACCTCTAAGAGCAGTGTATACATTTAGTGCAAGATATAAATCAGTTATTCTACATATCACTATTCATACTTTAAATATCATAAAATTGGTGATTAAATGCTGGGTGATTCTTTTTATAAGTGGCATTTGGCCTGCAGTAACATAACCTTACCTGGGTACCTGTACATGTATCTCAGAATAAAGGACTGCTTTAACCCCTGTAATAAAGTGACATATGTCTGTAATGATAAGGGTAGGGAAACAGACAAGTGAGCCCTAATCTACCCGCCACTCAGTCCCTGCCTACTTGCAAGACCCGCCCTAGGCGACGGGGTACAACTGGGCGACGGTCCCTACGCTCAGTAAGTGCATGACAGACAGACAAACAAGGGTACACAGAAGCTAAGGGAAATGGGGCAGTTGCCCACGGCAAAACCGTGAGCAACAAGAGTGGTGAACGAGCCAAGTCAAACCAAGAGTGTACGAGGTACCAAACGCAGAGCAGGAGAGCAGTGAACAAGCCGAGTCAAACCAGGAGTGTACGAGGTACCAAACGCAGAGCAGGAGAGTAGTCAGTAAGCCAGGGTCAATATGAAGCAGGGTCAAATAGTTCAGAAGCTGCAGCAGGGGCAGGAAACCAAACGAGAAGAATCACAAGCAAGGAGGAACAGGAAAGGCAGGCATAAATAGACAGAGGGCGGGAGCTAGCTCCGTCTGGCCAGGCTGTGATAGGCTCTCCCACTCCTAAGCCTGCCATCCTGAGTGGTGGAAGATGGAGTCAGTCTCACAGACATAGAAGCAGGTGCAGACTGATTACCTATGGGCGTGGACACAGATGTGCCTGGCAGATCCTTTACAATGTGACTTTATGTGGGAATAACTTTGTAATGCTTTAACTCATGTAAGTGACTTTGAGAATGTTTTTTCAGTGACACGTTGTACTTCATGTAAGTAGTATATTTCTGTGTTTATTTGTAAAAAAAAAAAAACATTTATCGAAAATGTGCAGTTTTTAACATTTTTATTTCTTTGTTTGTAAGACAAATAATCACACCACACACAATAGGTCATAATTAGCATTTATGCAGGATGTCTACTTTATTCTGGTATCATTTTTTTAACTTCTTTTTATTTTTTAGGCGTAGAAGGCTTTTAAGTTTAGCATCTATTTTTAACATTTTCAAGAAATTTCCAAAACAATTCATTATTGACCATATCAGTTCTGAAGTGGCTTTGAGGAACATATTAGAGACCCCCATAAATCACTCCATTTTAAAAACTGCAACCCTCAAAGTATTCAAAATGGCATTTAAGAAGATTGTTAAACCTTAATGTGTTTCACGGGATTTAAAGCAATGCAGAGAACTAAAGAAACGCACCTCGATATTTGTTACCCTGACAGCAGTTTTAGAAAAATATATTCCATGTGTGGCCCTAGTGTGCTTTTGGACTTAAAAATAATGAAGCGCTTTGTGGATATTGGGGTCTTCATTTTATTGATATATTTTCCAGGCACCATTATAGGCTTTGATATGCCAAAAACATAAGAAACAACCCCCTAGAAGGCATATTTTCAGATTCTGCTGTCATATACCCGCTTTTGAGGCATCCTATTGGTCCATGGTGTCCTCAATGCCCACCCCATTTACTTGTTGTTGCAGCCCCAATGGTATATACAGGGATGATGGCTTGTATATACAGGGATGATGGGGTTTATATACAGGGATGATGGTTGTATATTTCCAGGGATGATTGGGGTTATATACAGAGATGATGGTTGGCTTATAAATGGATGATATACTGGGATATAAAACCAAAGCGGCTCTCTGAGGTCAATGATCTAAAATAACCCCCAATCATGGCTTTTAAAAGACCCCCAAACTTAAGAGACAAATTAACCAAGTCAGATGTAGGTGCCAGCCCGGGAAAAACACAACTCTTTCTTTCAACACCCAAAAAAGGTAATTGTTGTCATTGCAACTCTATACAAAAAGTTGGTGTGTTCACACACCCCAGGACAGGAAAGGTGTACATGATAAAGAACTATTACACATGCCAAACTAGCTATGTAGTATCATGATGCCCCAGAAGAAGCCGGAAGGATGAAACCCAGGGTTGGGATATAGAGTTTGGCGTGCCGTATGCTATGGATTATTCTATGTTTTACCTGGATTGTAGCATCTCTTCATACATGTGTGGAACTACAAGTTGAAGAAAAATCTAAAAAGCACACGATTTGGACTAAGGAAGTGTCTTCTTGAATATAGGCTGGGGGATTTTGTACCCTTCGAAGCAGTGGCGTAACTACCGCCGTAGCAGCAGTAGCGGCTGCTACGGGGCCCGCGGCATGAGGGGGCCCGTGTCGCCCGCCGGCACGGGCCCCCACCATGGCCGGAGGCTCCGCTAGCAGCCGCTATGGCTGCTACAGCGGGACGCCACTGAACAGTACGGCAGAGCAGGGAGGTATCTCAACGCTCTGCCATTAACTGGTTCCTGACCGCTGGCTGTATTTTTACGGCCAGCGGTCAGGGTCCTTAAAACCCGAGCCATAGACTTTTTACGGCTCGGGTTTTAACTTGCTGCCCGCGCGATCGGGCAGCTGAATGTCGGGTCTCCGGCTGTCAGTGACTGCCGGGGACCCTGAGGAGAAGATAGGAGCAGCTTTCGCTGCTTCTGTCTTCTCTGATCACTTGTACACAGCGCTGAATGCACGCTGTGTACAGGAATAGAGACAGCAGCAGTGGCGCTGTCTCTATTCCTCCCGGTGATCATGTGACTGGTCACATGATCGCCGGGTGCCGTTACTTACAGACTGCTGCTGGGTCTTACTAGACCCAGCACAACCCAGTTAGTGACAATCGTCACTATGAGAGGGCTGATTTCCCCTGTAACTGGGGCTGCTGTGCAGCTCCAGTTACAGTGGAAAAACATGGTGTAAAAGAAAGAAAAAATATATATAAAGTTCCCCAAAGGTCTTCTTTGACCTTTGGGGGACAGACCATAGTAATAAAAAAATAATAAAGTAAAGTGCAAAAAAAATGTAAATAATAAATACACATAAAATACCCACCCGAAAAAAACAGTCCCCCCCCCCCACAAATCATTGTTGTAACGCCAGCGCTGACCCAATTACCCTAATATAGACATGTAATATATAAAAATTTACGGTAGACAATGACGATCACAAATAAAAGGTCTATTTTAGGGTAAAACTATGTTATTACCAAAAAAAAAATAGCTGAAATGTAAAAAAACTTATTTTTTTACTATTATTTTCAAACTTTATGAATAAAAATTCTAAAATAGCAAAAAAGGTGTGTATAAAAACGATAAAAAATGAAACCTGCATTGTCTACGGAAAAAACGTCGCAAAAATCACGTCGTTAGCCCAACAAATAAAAAAGTTCTCCACAGGATAGGGGATACATGTGTGATCGCTGGCATTGATAGGGAGAACGGGGGACTGAAAGTCCCCTGAAGTTCTCCATCACAAACCTCGGACTTCCGGGGTCTGTGTCGGCAGCTCCGTAGAAATGAATGGAGCGCCGGTCGTGCTTGTGCGCGTGCGTGACCAGCGCTCCTTTCATTTTTATTGAGCTGCGCAGACGCCGGAAGTCAGAGGTTTGTCATGGAGAAGTTCAGGGGACTTTCAGTCCCCCGTTCTCCCTATCGCTGCCAGCGATCACTCATGTATCCCCTATCCTTTGGAGATCCTGTGGAGAGGGGATACATGTATTTTGTAGGACACACTGTAGGTCGCATTTTTTTGGGAGGGGGGACGCTGTATGGCGTTCCCTACAGGGGGGGGAACGCTGTATGGCGTTCCTACAGGGGGTGGCTGTATGGCGTTCCCTACAGGGGGGGTGGCTGTATGGCGTTCCCTGCAGGGGGGGGGAGCTGTATGGCGTTCCCTACAGGGGGGGAGCTGTATGGTGTTCCCTACAGGGGGGGGCTGTATGGCGTTCTCTACAGGGGGGGCTGTATGGCGTTCCCTACAGGGGGGGCTGTATGGCGTTCTCTACAAGGGGGGGCTGTATGGCGTTCTCTACAGGGGGGGCTGTATGGCGTTCTCTACAGGGGGGGCTGTATGGCGTTCTCTACAGGGGGGCTGTATGGCGTTATCTACAGGGGGGCTGTATGGCGTTATCTACAGGGGGCTGTATGGCGTTATCTACAGGGGGCTGTATGGCGTTATCTACAGGGGGGCTGTATGGCGTTATCTACAGGGGGGCTGTATGGCGTTATTTACAGGGGGGCTGTATGGCGTTATCTACAGGGGGGCTGTCTGGCGTTATCTACAGGGGGGCTGTATGGCGTTATCTACAGGGGGGCTGTATGGCGCTCTCTACAGGGGGGGGCTGTAAAAAAGGCACTATCTACAAGGGGGGGTTGTGTGACACCCAGGGGAGGGGGGGCCCCAGTCAAAAGTTTGCTATGGGGCCCAGTCTTTCCTAGTTACGCCCCTGCTTCGAAGATACATATCAGACTGTGGAACTGTCTTCTCTATGACCGTCAGAGCGGTAAAATAACTGCTACATTTTATTTGTTATTCGGGTGTTGAGGATTTCACCTGGTCTAATTTTGCCTGCTCCAGTCAAAATAACACATATTGAGTAAAGAGCCGGGGACTATCTAATATTTAGCTATGTAGTATATTTGATACAATGCGCCGTGGCCTCTTTTATGTAGGTGAAACTACCTCACTTGCAAAGAGAGAATAAGAAAATACAAATGCACCATTAGATGTTGACACACAGATTTCCCAACCCACAACCACTTTTGTGAAAAAAGGCACACCGTCGGTCAACTCAGGTTTAGGATTATCGACCATGTCCCACTAGAGGTGGTGATAGAGAGAAACTACTCAAACAAAAAAATCTTAAAGGTTATGTAAACCTTTGAAAGGTAATTTTTGTTTTTAATAAAAGGTCAGTCAGTGTGATTGGTGCAACTTTACAAATAGTTATTATTAAAAATAATTTTAACTTTTTGAGATACAGCTGCTCTGTATTCTCTATCCCTTAAAATGGATTTATGAATTTATAAACATTCCCCTTGGTAGAACAGTAGGACGTCTTATATTGGGGGCGTTCCACACACTTCGGTTACGCCTACAACACTTGTGTATTGCTATGGCTACTTCAGCGTTTGACGTCATCACGTCACGATTCCGCCCACCACTGCAGCCACATCCACCTCAGCGTACATGTGACACGGCTGCCTCATCACGTCACTGATACTGCGACCCTGAGACTGCGTGTGACGTCATGCCGCCTCTGACGAGTGCACCGACGCCATACATCGGATACATGTTGTTTCAGATTACAAGCGCTACTCCCCGGCTATAATCACTGTGTATGTACCCCTCCTACATATTATAATACCACACCGTACACCCAGGGGCGTAACTAGGAAAGACTGGGCCCCATAGCAAACTCTTGACCGGGGCCCCTCTGGGTAGAATTTGCCATACAGCCCGCCTGTAGACAGTGCTATATAGCCTCACATATAGACAGTGTCACACCCCATTTGTGGATAGTGCCCTCACCTCCCTCTTGTAGATAGTGCCATACAGCCCCCACTGTATATAGCGCTATACAGCTCCCACTGTATAAAGTGCCACACAGCCCCCCCTTAGTAGATAGTGCAGCACAGCCCCCCTTAGTAGATAGTGCAGCATAGCCACCCCATAGCAGATAGAGCCACAGCGTTCCCCCTTGTATATAGTGCCACCCACACCTCCTATGTGTATAGTGCCACATAGCTCCCCATGTGTATAGTGCCACACAGCTCCCCCTTGTGTATAGTGCAAGACAGCTCCCCCTTGTGTATAGTGCCACACAGACCCCCTTTGTGTATAGGGCCAAAAGGCAATGGCGCATCCGAGAAAGTTGTATCAGCCAGGGAGATGTCACTCAAACATGGAAAGGTGGGTTTGGAGGCAGGACTATGTGACTCTTCAGGATAGCGGCACCGCCCCATGACCCTGTAATGAGTTTTTAGCATATAGTATGCGTTTTAAAAGTTGATTTTAAAGATTTTGCTGCGTCTGAAAAAAACATACAAGGGAATGTTTGGAAATAGTGTCAGGTCATGTATTACCACATGGTGGCGGTTCGAGGGGTTAAAACTACTAGACAGGTTCCCATGAAATCTACAATGAATTGGGAATAATTCCATCAGCCCTGCAATTTTGTTATTATAAATATATTCTATATAATTAGATTCAGAACCAAGCTCTGATATATATACAGCACCAGAACCAAGCTCAGTACATATATACAGCACTAGAACCAAGCTAAGTACATAAATACAGCACTAGAACCAAGCTCAGTACATATATATAGCACTAAAACCAAGCTCATACATATATACAGCACCAGAACCAAGCTCAGTACATAAATACAGCACTAGAACCAAGCTCTGACATATATACAGTACCACAACCAAGCTCAGTACATAAATACATCCCCAGAACCAAGCTCAGTACATATATATAGCACCAGAACCAAGCTCTGACATATATACAACACTAAAACCAAGCTCAGTACATATATACATCCCCAGAACCAAAGTCATTGTCATGTCCGTGGCTGCGGGCTGTCAGCTCTGTTCTCCCCCTGACAGCCGCAGCCACGAGTCGGCAAGCGCTGGCCCCAGCCTCCTCCTCAGGAGAAGCCAGCGCTCGTGTCTACTCACCACTGCCGGATCCCGCTCTTATAGGGGCAGCGCGCACACTGGACCTCGTTCCTGAACTTTGACCCATGAGTACCCTGGACTATAAGAGGGGTCTAGCCCCCTAGTTCTATGCCTGAGCTTTGTTGTGTTTTCCTAGTCTGTCTTGCATATGGCCCCCTAGTGTTTCCTGCTCCTAGTGTTCCTGTTCCTGTAACCTATACTTGTATCCTGATCTAGTGCTGTGCTGAGCTGTAGCCGTGCTGTATTCTACGCCGGCCCTGCTTCTCCACGCCTGACGTCCACCTGCTGCCAAGTTCCTGCCTAGCCTGCCTTGCTACTGTCCGAGCTGCCACAGGTACCCTATACGAACTATAGACTTTGACCTGCGTCCTGTTGGCCAGCTGCCTTACCGCCAAGACGGTATAGCCCAGTGGGTCCATGAACCCAACGTGACACTCATTACATATATACAGCACCAAAACCAATCTCGTACGTATATACAGCATCAGAACAAAGCTCAGTACTTACATACAGCATCAGAACCAAGATCAGTACATATATACAACACCAGAACAAATACAGCTCAATTTAGTGCTACCTCTGCCGTATAGGTTTGTACGGCGTAAAACTACTGCTTGGCATGGCCCGAACAATGGTGAGGATATGCTGGGAGATGCTGAGAGAATCATATCACCATCATCTCGCTGCAGATCATACAGTGACTACAGTACTAATTAGAGGCAGAATAAACATTTACATTAAGTGATTTACCAGTGACGTCTCAGATTCTAGTTCTTTTCTTCTCCCTCCGGTCCAGATCTCTATGATGGATTTCTCCTGGCCATGACCCATTTCTGCAGTTTTACGCTCAGATGTCTTCAGCTTCTCACTTTTAAAACATTTCTGCACCTTTAAGCGAAGTTAAAATTCTCAACACCTCTAAATATAATAAAGCGCCATACACTGCACCTCTAACTATAATAGCGCCATACACTGTGTCCCTGATTAGAATAGTACCATACACTGTGTCACACACACACACACACACACACACACACACACACCCCGTGCCCCCTGTAGATAGTGACCCCAAAGCCCCTGTAGATAGTGAACCCCATAAAACCTCTGTAGATAGTGCCCTACATAGAAGCCCCTGTAGATAGTGTCCCACATACAACCCTCTGTAGATAGTGCCCACATATGGACTCCAGAGCTGTAAGGCAATAGTGCTAACCACTGAGCCACCGTGCTGCCCTACATATAGCTTCTCCTATAGACAGTGCTCCACGTATAGCCCAATTCTGTAGATAGTGTCTCACATATAGCTTCCCCTGTATATTGTAAAGGATCTGCCAGGCACAGCTTCGGGGTTAACTCCCAGAACTAATCAGTCAGCACCTGAGAATACATCCCTGAGACTGACTCCTGCTTCCACCATTAAGGCTGGCAGGCTTAGGAGTGGGAGAACCTATCGTAACCTGGCCAGACTCAGCTAGCTCCCGCCCTCGGTCTATTTAAGCCTGCACTTCCTGTCCCTCGGTGCTTGTGATTCTTTCCTTGTGGTTTCCTGGCCCAGCTACAGCTCCTGCTATTTTTGATCCTGCTCCATACAGACCCTGGCTTACCGACTACTCTTCTGCTTTTCGTTTTGTACCTCGCACACTCCTGGCTTGACTCGGCTCGTTCACCACTCTGGTTGCTCACGGTGTTGCCGTGGGCAACGGCCCCTTTTTCTTGCTTGTGTTCCTTTGTATGTTTGTCGTGTTTGTTGTGCACTTACTGAGCGCAGGGACCGCCGCCCAGTTGTACCCCGTCGCCTAGGGCGGGTCGTTGCAAGTAGGCAGGGACAGAGTGGCGGGTAGATTAGGGCTCACTTGTCCGTCTCCCTACCCCCTGCCATTACATAATCACAAGCCCATACCTAGTCTACCCCTGGTCCCTGACACCACTATGGATCCCCGTGAGACCCTGGCTCAGCAAATGCAGGGTCTCTCCCTACAGGTCCAGGCCCTGGCTCAGAGGGTCAACCAGCCTGATGCTACCCTGGTAGTTCCCCTCACCGCACCTCTTGAACCCCACCTCAAGTTGCCCGACCGGTTCTCAGGGGAACGGAGGGCTTTTCTCTCCTTTCGGGAGAGTTGTAGGCTTTACTTTCGTTTAAAGCCTCATTCCTCAGGTTCTGAGAGCCAGCGGGTGGGTATAATTATGTCCCGGCTCCAGGAAGGGCCCCAAGAGTGGGCCTTCTCCTTGGCTCCTGACGCCCCTGAACTTTCCTCCGTTGATTGTTTCTTTTCTGCTCTCTGACTTATTTATGACGAGACTGACAGGACTGCCTTTGCCGAGAGTCAGCTGGTGACCTTACGTCAGGGTAAGAGACCTGTTGAGGAGTATTGCTCTGACTTTCGGAAGTGGTGCGTAGCTTCTCGGTGGAATGACCCTGCCTTAAGGTGCCAGTTTAGGTTGGGTCTGTCGAATGCCCTGAAAGACCTGCTAGTTAGCTATCCCTCTTCTGACTCCCTAGACCAGGTTATGGCTTTAGCGATACGACTTGACCGACGTCTCAGGGAACGACAACGTGAACGTTTATGTGTTTTCTCCTCCGACTCCCCCATGATGCCTCCCGAAGCTCCGTTGCTTCAATCCTCCCCGAAAGATTCAGAGATACCTATGCAACTCGGGGCCTCCGTGTCCCCCCAACAACGTAGAGAATTCCGCAGGAAGAATGGTCTCTGCTTCTACTGTGGGGACGACAAGCATCAAGTGAACAACTGTCCTAAGCGTAAGATTGCAGCCAGAGAACTTCCGCGTCTAAGTGATCATCGGGGAGGTCACTTGGGCGCACAGGTATTTCCCGTAAATATGAAACGTACTAAGATCTTGCTTCCCTTTCAGGTCTCTTTTGGTGGTAGGTCTGCTACCGGCAGTGCCTTCGTGGATTCAGGGTCCTCTACTAATATCATGTCTGTGGAATTTGCTATGTCCCTTGCTATGCCTCTGATTGATTTGCCTAAACCTGTCCCGGTAGTGGGTATCGACTCCACTCCTCTTGCTAATGGTTATTTTACACAGCATACCCCTGTTTTTGAACTCCTTGTTGGCTCCATGCATTTGGAGCAATGCTCTGTACTGTTGATGCAGGGATTATCGTACGATTTGGTTCTAGGTCTTCCCTGGTTGCAGTTGCATAATCCCACGTTTGACTGGAATACTGGGGAGCTAACCAAATGGGGTAATGAATGTTGTACGTCATGTTTTTCTGTTAATTCTATTTCTCCCCCTAAGGAGGCGAATACGCTATCCGAGTTTGTTCAGGACTTCGCTGATGTTTTCTCTAGGGAGGCCTCCGAAGTGTTACCTCCTCATAGAGAATACGATTGCGCTATCGAATTGGTACCAGGAGCTAAGCTTCCTAAGGGTAGGATATTTAATCTTTCTTGTCCCGAACGTGAAGCTATGAGAGTGTATATCCAGGAATCCCTGGCCAAGGGTTACATTCGTCCCTCTTCTTCTCCGGTAGGTGCTGGCTTCTTCTTCGTGGGGAAGAAGGATGGTGGTCTTAGGCCATGCATTGACTACCGTAGCCTGAATAAGGTCACGGTAAGGAACCAGTATCCCCTTCCTTTGATTCCTGATCTCTTTAATCAGGTTCAGGGGGCCCAATGGTTTTCTAAATTGGATCTACGGGTAGCGTATAACCTTATTCGCATCAAAGAGGGGGATGAGTGGAAGACTGCGTTTAACACGCCCGAAGGCCATTTCGAATACCTCGTCATGCCCTTTGGGTTGTGTAATGCCCCTGCGGTCTTCCAGAATTTCATAAATGAGATTTTGAGAAATTACCTGGGGGTTTTTCTGGTAGTGTACCTTGATGACATACTGGTGTTTTCCAAGGACTGGTCCTCCCACATTGAGCATGTCAGGAAGGTGCTCCAGGTCCTTCGGGAAAACAAACTGTTTGCCAAAACCGAAAAATGTGTGTTTGGAGTACAGGAGATTCCATTTTTGGGTCAAATCCTCACTCCTCATGAATTCCGCATGGACCCCGCCAAGGTTCAGGCTGTGGCGGAATGGGTCCAACCTACCTCACTGAAGGCGTTACAGTGTTTTTTGGGGTTCGCTAATTATTACAGGAGATTTATTGCTAACTTCTCGGTCATCGCTAAGCCCCTTACGGACCTCACTCGCAAAGGTGCTGATCTCCTCCACTGGCCTCCCGAGGCTGTCCAGGCTTTTGAGGTCCTTAAGAAGTGCTTTGTCTCGGCCCCGGTGCTGGTTCAGCCCAACCAAATGGAGCCATTTATCGTGGAAGTTGACGCATCTGAGGTGGGAGTGGGGGCTGTCTTGTCCCAGGGTACCAGGTCCTTCACCCATCTCCGCCCCTGTGCCTACTTCTCCAGGAAGTTTTCGCCAACTGAAAGTAACTATGATATTGGCAACCGCGAACTCTTAGCCATTAAATGGGCATTTGAAGAGTGGCGCCACTTCCTGGAGGGGGCTAGGCACCAGGTAACGGTCCTTACCGACCACAAGAATCTGGTTTTCCTAGAATCTGCCCGGAGGCTAAACCCGAGACAAGCTCGATGGGCGTTATTTTTTACCAGATTCAATTTTTTGGTTACCTATAGGGCTGGGTCTAAAAATATTAAGGCTGATGCACTGTCGCGTAGCTTCATGGCCAGCCCTCCTTCGGAGGAAGATCCTGCTTGTATTTTGCCTCCAGGTATAATCATTTCCTCGATCGATTCTGATTTAGTCTCTGATATTGCTGCTGATCAAGGTGCAGCTCCCGGGAACCTTCCTGAGAACAAGCTGTTTGTTCCCCTGCAATTCCGGCTAAGGGTACTTAGGGAAAATCATGACTCCGCACTATCTGGCCATCCAGGCATCCTGGGTACCAAACACCTCATTACCAGAAATTATTGGTGGCCTGGGTTGCCTAAAGACGTTAAGGCCTACGTCGCCGCTTGTGAGGTTTGTGCTAGGTCCAAGACGCCCAGGTCCCGACCAGCGGGCTTACTGCGTTCGTTGCCCATTCCCCAGAGACCTTGGACACATATCTCCATGGATTTTATCACCGATTTGCCTCCATCCCAAGGCAAGTCGGTGGTGTGGGTGGTGGTGGACCGATTCAGTAAGATGTGCCACTTTGTGCCCCTCAAGAAACTACCCAACGCCAAAACGTTGGCTACCTTGTTTGTCAAACACATCCTGCGTCTCCATGGGGTCCCTGTCAATATTGTTTCGGACAGAGGGGTACAATTTGTTTCATTGTTTTGGAGAGCCTTCTGTATGAAGTTGGGGATTGATCTGTCCTTCTCCTCTGCCTTCCATCCTGAAACCAATGGCCAAACGGAGAGGACTAATCAATCTCTAGAACAATACTTAAGGTGTTTTGTCTCTGACTGTCAATTTGATTGGGTCTCTTTCATTCCCCTCGCCGAATTTTCCCTTAATAACCGGGTCAGTAACTCGTCAGGGGTCTCTCCTTTTTTTTGTAATTTTGGGTTTAATTCACGGTTCTCCTCCGTTTCACCTGGTAGTTCCAACAATCCCGAGGTAGAGGTCGTTCATCGGGAACTGTGCACAGTCTGGGCCCAGGTTCAGAAAAACCTAGAGGTGTCCCAGAGCGTACAAAAAACTCAGGCTGATAAAAAACGTTCTGCTAACCCCCTGTTTATGGTCGGGGATCTGGTGTGGTTGTCGTCTCGGAACTTGCGTCTCAAGGTTCCGTCCAAGAAGTTTGCTCCCCGGTTTATTGGGCCGTATAAGGTCATTGAGGTCCTCAATCCTGTCTCCTTCCGGCTGGAGTTACCCCCGTCTTTTCGGATACACGACGTGTTTCATGCCTCCCTCCTCAAACGCTGCTCCCCGTCCTTGGCTCCCTCGAGGAGACCTCCTGTTCCCATCCTCACCCCTGAGGGGGTGGAATTCGAGGTGGCCAGGATTGTGGACAGCAAGATGGTCCAAGGCTCCCTCCAGTACCTGGTCCATTGGAGAGGATACGGGCCCGAGGAGAGGACTTGGGTACCCGCCCGGGATGTTCACGCTGGGGTATTGGTCAGGAGGTTCCACCTGCGTTTCCCCAGTAAGCCAGGTCCACTTAGAAAGGGTCCGGTGGCCCCTCATAAAAGGGGGGGTACTGTAAAGGATCTGCCAGGCACAGCTTCGGGGTTAACTCCCAGAACTAATCAGTCAGCACCTGAGAATACATCCCTGAGACTGACTCCTGCTTCCACCATTCAGGCTGGCAGGCTTAGGAATGGGAGAACCTATCGTAACCTGGCCAGACTCAGCTAGCTCCCGCCCTCGGTCTATTTAAGCCTGCACTTCCTGTCCCTCGGTGCTTGTGATTCTTTCCTTGTGGTTTCCTGGCCTAGCTACAGCTCCTGCTATTTTTGATCCTGCTCCATACAGACCCTGGCTTACCGACTACTCTTCTGCTTTTCGTTTTGTACCTCGCACACTCCTGGCTTGACTCGGCTCGTTCACCACTCTGGTTGCTCACGGTGTTGCCGTGGGCAACGGCCCCTTTTTCTTGCTTGTGTTCCTTTGTATGTTTGTCGTGTTTGTCGTGCACTTACTGAGCGCAGGGACCGCCGCCCAGTTGTACCCCGTCGCCTAGGGCGGGTCATTGCAAGTAGGCAGGGACAGAGTGGCGGGTAGATTAGGGCTCACTTGTCCGTCTCCCTACCCCCTGCCATTACATATATAGTGTATAGTATTTAGCCCATACCTGTAGCTAGTACCCCACAGGTAACCCACCCCTTCCCACATATAGCCCACCCCTACAGAAAGTGCCCTAAAAATAGCTCCCCTATAGATAGTGCTCTACATATAGCCCACCACTGTATTGTGTCTCACATATAGCTCCCCCTGTATATAGTGCCCCACTTATAGACCCCCCTGTAGATAGTGCCCCACATCCCCACATATAGACCCCCCTGTAGATAGTGGCTCACATCCCCACATATAGACCCCCCCTGTAGATAGTGCCACACATATAGACCCCCTTATATAGTGGACCACATATAGACAACCCCCCTGTAGATAGAGCTCCCACTATAGATAATGCCACTCACAGTTTTATTACAAAAAAACTTTACATACCTACATGATCCCGTTCCATCGCCATACAATGGCAACACAGACCTGCTCTCTTCTGAGCAGGTCTGCTGGAGCTGAACGACACGTCGTTCAATTACGCCGATTGGCGGGGCAGAATGACTTGCCCCGTCAATCAGTGCCTTTCAAGCACGGAAGCTGCACGACGATGTGTGTGTTGGCTGGCCGAACAGGCCCCCTCAAGCCTCGGGCCCCTTAGCAGCTGCTACGGCTGCTACCGCGGTAGTTACGCCACTGCGTACACCTACCTGTATGTCACTATTAGATCTCCATGTATGGGCTTTATATGCCTCATCACTCTACATTCAAACCTTGTTATATCGACGTGATTTTTGTTTACCCACCATTGTCATGACAACTGCAAAAGTCATTTTTGCCACAGACATTTTGTTACACACATTTTTCCACCCAATACTTTCTGACACTGTCCTTTAGATTTGTTAATTGACTGTCACTTGTTTATGATGTTCATTTCTATATAAGCTTGCATTTGTATCAGTTGTTTGTATGCTTGATAAAGGATTATACAAGTTGAAACGTCGCATACTGTAATACCACTTGTGATTTATCTTCACCTTCTGAGTGCTGCCTACCTTCTTTATCTTTTTGTGTATATACCAGCCATCATCCCTGTATATACCAGCCATTTTTCATGTATATCACACCCATCATCCCTATATATACCAGCAATCATTCCTGTATATACCAGCCATCATCCCTGTATATAACCCCCATCATTCCTGTTTATAACCAGCCATCATCCCTATATAAAACCCCCATCATCCCTGTATATATACTTTTAGGATGGTCACTGTTTACTCGCAATTGCGCTTGTGGGCATTGAAGGCAAGTAAATGAGGAGGGCATTGAGGACACCGTCGACCAATAGGATGCTTGAAACTCAGGTATAGAAGTCCAGCGGAATCTGAAAATATTCCCACCAAAAGACCCCATTGTGAAAACTAAACAGCCTGTTTTGGCCTTCAGAACAGAGCCAATTTTTTTCAAATCTGACATGTTTCACTTTATGTGGTAATAACTTCGGAATGGTTTTACCTATCCAAGCGATTCTGAGATTGTTTTCTCGTGACACATTGGACTTTATGTTACTGGCAAAATTTGCTCGATACATTAAGTATTTAATTGTGAAAAACACCAAAGTTTAGCGAAAAATTGCAAAAAATAGCATTTTTCTAAATTTATATGTATCTGCTTGTAAGACAGATAGTAGTAATACCAAACAAAATTGTTGCTAATTAACATCACCCATATGTCTACTTTAGATTGACATTGTTTTTAGAACATCCTTTTATTTTTCTATGACATCACAAGGATTAGAACTTTAGCAGCAATTTCTCACATTTTCAAGAAAATTTTAAAAGGCCATTTTTATACAGGGACCAGTTCAGTTGTGAAGTGGATTTTAGGGCCTTATATATTAGAAACCCTCGATAAGTCACCCGATTTTAAAAACGTCACCCCTCAAAGTATTCAAAACAGCATTTAGAAAGTTTCTTAACCCTTTAGATGTTTCACAGGAATTAAGGCAAAGTAGATGTGACATTTTCATATTTTTTTTTTCAGAAGTTCATTTTATCAATTTTTTTTGTAACACAGAAAGTTTTACCAGAGAAACGCAACTCAATATCTATTGCCCAGATTCTGCAGTTTTTAGAAATACCCCACATGTGGCCCTAGTGCACTTATTGACTGAAGCACAGGCCTCAGAAACAAAGGAACACCTAGAGGATTTTGGGGCCTCCTTTTTATTAGAAAATATTTTAGGCACCATGTCGGGTCTGAAAGGCTCTTGCGGCGCCAAAACAGTGGAAATCCCCCAAAAGTGACCCAATTTTGGTAACTAACCCCTTGTAGGTTTAGCTAATTTTTTCAAATTTCCACAAGGACTAAAAGGAGAAAATGCACCACTACTTTTCTAAAGCAATTTCTCCCGAGTAAAACAATACCCTGCATGTGGTCATAAAAGGCTGTTTGGACACACGGCAGGGCTTAGAAGGGAAAGAGCGCCATTTGGCTTTTGGAGCTCAAATTTAGCAGGAATGGCTTGCGGAGACCATGTCGCATTTGCAAAGCCCCTAAGGGACCAAAACAGTGAATTCACCAAAAAAGTGACTCCATTTAGGAAACTACACCCCTTGAAGAATCCATCTAGGGGTGTAGTGAGCATTTTGAACCCACAGGGGTTTCATAGATTTTATTAGAATTGGGAAGTGAAGATAAAAAAAAACCTTTTTTTCCAATAAGACGTAGCTTTAGCTCAAAATTTTTCATTTTCTCAACAAATAAAGGAATAAAAGAACCCCAACATTTGTAAAGCAACTTCTCTGGAGTACGGCAATACCCCATTTGTGGTCATAAACTTCTGTTTGGGCACACGGCAAGGATCAGAAAAGAAGGAGCACCATTTGGCTTTTGGAGCACAGATTTTGCTGGATTGGTTTCATGACACCATGTCACTTTTGCAAAGCTCCTAAGGTACCAGAACAGTGGAAACTCCCCAAAAGTGACTCCATTCACGAAACTACACCCCTTGAGGAATTCATTTAGGGGTGTAGTGAGCATTTTGACCCCACAGATGTTTCATAGATTTTATTAGAATTGGGCAGTGAAAATAAAAAAAATCCTTTTTCTTCAATAAGACGTAGTTTTAGCTGAAAATGTTTCATTTTCTCAACAAATAAATGAAAAAAAGCACCCCAACACTTGTAAAGTAAACTTCTCCTGTGTACGGCAATACCACATATGTGGTCATAAACTGCCGTTTGGGCACAGAGTAGGGCTCAGAAGGGAAGGAGCGCCATTTGGCTTTTGGAGTATAGATTTTGCTGGATTGGTTTCTGGGTGCTATGTCGCATTTGCAAAGTCCCTGTGGGACCAAAACAGTGTATCCCCCCCAAAAAGTGACCCCATTTTGGAAACTACACCCTCAAGGTATTCATCTAGGGGTGTACTGTGCATATTAACCCCACAGGTGATTGGCAGAAATTGGTGTGCACTCCATGTTGCAGAGTGAAAATGGGATTTTTTCCATAGATATGCCAATATGTGGCGCCCAGCTTGTGCCACTGGAGACGCACACCCCAAAAATTGTTAAAAGGGTTCTCCCGGGTATGCCGATGCCATATATGTGGAAGTAAACTGCTGTTTAAGCACACTGTAGGGTTCAGAAGGGAGGTAGTGCCATTTGGCTTTTGGAGCGTGGATTTTGCTTGTAGTAGTTTTGTTTGGAGTCTTACTGGTGTTTCCGTTTATAATGTGGGGGTACATGTAAGCTGGGCGGAGTATATAAGGGGCATAGTCAGGTGGTATAATAATGGGGTAAAAAAAACAATAAAATAATCCATAGATGTGTGTTACGCTGTGACACAATCCTTTCTGCATAGGCCGGTGTCGCACTAATAAATGGTCTTTATTTATTCCCATTTTGGTCCACACCAGTTTGAGGAATTTTGCTGGGAAGTGTTGTCCTGGTATAATACGGGCACCCTTCCAGCAGATATGTTTGAGCCCTCCCCTTCCTGGTTCCCTAATTTTAGGGGCCTTGATAATTCGCCACTTGAAACAGAAGAAACGTTCCCCTCGGGCCGGCACAACTGCATATTTTTATTTCCTGGCTTATTGGAGCTTTAACTAACTTTATTTTTTCATAGACGTAGTGGTATGACGGCTGTTTTTTTGCGGGACGAGCTGGAGTTTTTATTGGTACCATTTTGGGGTACATGTGACTTTTTGATCACTTGTTATCCTTTGTTTTTGGGAGGCAACGTGACCAAAAAACAGCAATTCTGGCATATTTTTAAAATTCTTTTTATACAGCGTTCACCATGCGTTATAAATTACATGTTACCTTTATTCTGCGGGTCAGTCCGATTCTGGCGATACCTAATTTATAGCACTTTTTATGTTTTACAACTTTTTGCACAATAAAATAACTTTTGTAAAGAGAATGGATTTTTTCTGTCGCCAAGTTGTGAGAGCCATAATGGTTTTAATTTTTTCGTTGACGGAGCTGTATGAGGGCTTGTTTTTAGCGAGACGAGTTATAGTTTTTATAGACACCATTTTTGGGTACATGCGACTTTTTGATCACTTTTTATTTCAATTTTTGGAAGACAAAGTGACCAAAAAATAGCAATTATGTCAGTATTTTTTAGTTGTTTTTTTTTTTACGGCGTTCACTGTGCGGAATAAATAACATAATATTTTTATAGTTAAGGTCGTTACGGTCGCAGCGATACCAAATATGTATGGCTTTATTATTTTCTTTAATAATAAATGACTTGATAAGGGAAAAAGGGTGATTGTGTTTTGTGTTATTATTTGAAACTTTTATTGTATTTTTTACAACTTTTATTTTTACTTTTTTTTTTACACTTTTTTTTCACTTTTATTTAGTCCCACTAGGGGACTTGAATGTCCAACTGTTTGTTTGATGTTCTAATACATTGCACTACCTATGTAGTGCAATGTATTGGAACTGTCAGTTGTTCACTGAAAGCAAGCCGATCAGGCTCCGCCTCTGGGCGCATCCTAATCAGCTTACGTAATGGCAGACAGGAGTCAATTGTTAGGGCTCCTGTTGCCATAGTAACAGTCGCCAGCCTTGCCATCGCATGGCAAGGCTGCCGATTTGCTACAAGCCTCTAGGATGCAGCGATCACAATGGATCGCTGCATCGAAGGGGTTAATGCCAGGAATCGGCGCTAGCTCCGGTTCCTGGCGATAGATCGGGGTGTCCGCTATAACATACAGCGGACACCCACTGCTGATGACGCCGGCTCAGCTTCTGAGCCGGAAGCTGAGCCGGCGCCATCTTGCCGATGGTACCGGAAGCCTCCTGGGCCCCACCGACGACGGGACATAGGAGGATTCCCTTACTGGCAGACCGGGAGGTAAGCATTAGCCCTCCGATCGCCTTTGCAGCCACCGGCAATGCAGTGATCACGTTGCTGGGGTGCCGGTGGAAATAAACTCCTCACATGCTGCGATCTCTATTGAACGCAGCATGTGAGGGGTTAATCGGTCAGATCGGAGGCTAGCTCCGGTCCTGGCCAATACCCCAGGGTGCCAGCTGTAAAATACAGCAGTCACCCGGCGGTGACGTCACTGGCTTAGCTCCTGAGCCAGCTCCATCTGTTTCACGTACAGTTACGTGGAGATGCGGGAAAAGACCATCTCCCATGACGTAACTTACGTGAAATGGCGGGAAGGGGTTAAGGAATTCATCTAGTGTTTTAGTGAGCATTTTCACCCCACGGTGTTTCATGAAATGTATTATAATTGGACCATAAAAATGTAAAATCTAATTTCTTCCAATAATATGTAGTTTTAGCTTTAGAAGGGAAGGAGCGCTATTTGGCTTTTGGAGAACATATTTATCTGGAATGTTTTTTGGGCACCATGTTGCATTTGCAGAGCCCTGAGCTATTAGTACAGGGGAAACCCCAAAGTAGTAAACCCACGTTAAAAACTACACCCGTCAAGAAATTAATCTAGGGGTGAAGTGAGAATTTTAACCCTACAGGTGTATCATAGAATTTATTAGAATTGGGCCATAAAAATGTAAATTTTTATTTTTTCGAGTACTTTGTTATTTTCACAAGGAATATAGGAGAAAAGCCACCCCACAATTTGTTTAGCAGTTTCTCCCAAGTATGGCAATACCCCATTTGTGGCCCTAAACGGCAGGACTCAGAAGGGCAGGAGCGCTATTTGGATTTTGGAGTGCAGAGTTTGCTGGAATGGTCTTCAGGCACCATGTCGCATTTGCAAAGCCCTTGAGGTACCAGTACAGTGGAAATCCCCAAGAAGTGACAAACAAATAATAAAAGTAATAATCCATAGATGTGTGATATTCTTTGAAGCAGTCCTTTATGCACAGGCCAGGTTTTTCAGGGCAGGTGTCGAACTGATAAATAGTGTCCATTCTTAAACCCCTATTGGGCCACCTGTTTTATTGGCCTTGATAACCTCCTCTTGAAACTGTGGCTGTATCAGGCCTAATAACATGTTAACTTAATTCTGTGGGTTGATATGATGACGGCGATACCAAATTTATATAGTTTAAGTTTTACTACTTTTAGACAATAAAAACACTTCGCCATATTCTAGGAGCCATTACTTTTTATTTTTCCATCGACATTGCTGTGTGGAGGTTTGTTAATAGTCATACAGTTATGTCAGGTCTGGGTTTCCCTGTTAGGCCCCCTGGCTGCCACGACAGCCAATCGGCACCCCGCGGCCCTCCCTCTCTCTGTCTAACCACCTAGATGCCATGGCTGGTATTAACCACTGCATCTAAGGGGTCAAACGGATAGAATCGGAGGTAACTCCGATCCCGGCCATTGCAGCAGGATGTCGGCTGTACTAAGGGCCAGCATTAGGGGTAAACCGGGCAATTTCCCAGAGCCCCCTGCTTCATCACTGCTGTTCAAGTGCCTGACTGAGGAAGTGAGGAAGTGAGGAGGTAGGGCGGGCAGAGGTAAAGCAGTGACAGTAGGAAAATACTGTGAACTCAAGACTCCATCAGTGTCCGGTCTTCTGCAGAAATGGCTGGTTGCTCAGTCCCATTTAGGTCCTGCATCACCTCCTTGCAATTGCAACAGCCTAGCTTCCTGGCTGTTGTAACCTATTAAAGCAAGCTTTTAGCAGTCAGGTCAGCTGGGAGGGAGGCTGCACATACTTCAGTGAAGGAGAGGAAAACACAAGAGGTTTCCATTCCTGCACTGGCAACAATGCTCCTCTACTGCTGTGTCTGGGCAACCTACATGACGTCCAAACACCAAACTCTTTGTGTAAAGTCTATGTGTAATGTACAGTTAGGTCAATAATTATTTGGACAGTGACACAATCTTCATGATTTGGGCTCTGCATGCCACCACATTGGATTTGAAATTAAACAACTAAGATGCAATTGAAGTGTAGACTTTCACGTTTAATTCAAGGGGTTAAACAAATATATCCTGTGAAACATTTAGGAATTGCAACCATTTTTCTACAGTCTCCTCATTTCAAAAGTAATTGGACAAATTAACATTACCTTAAATAAAAATAATTTTTTTTTAATACCTTGTAGAGAATCCTTTGCAGGCATTGACTGCCTAAAATCTGGAACCCATGGGCATCACCAAACACTGGGTTTCCTCCTTTGTGATGCTTTGCCAGGCCTTTACTGCAGCTGTCTTCAGTTGCTTGTTTGTGGGTCTTTAAACCTTAAGTTCTGTGTTAAGCAAGTGAAATGCATGCTCGATCGGATTGAGATCTGGTGATTGACTTGGCCATTCCACTTCCTTGCCTTAAAAAACTCCTGGGTTGCTTTCACAGTATGTTTTGGGTCATTGTCCATCTGTACTGTGAAGCGACGTCCAATCAACCTTGCTGCATTTAATTGAATCGGAGCAGAAAGTATATCCCTGAACACTTCAGAATTCATCCGGCTGCTTCTGTCTTCAGTCACATCATCAATATACACTAGTGACCCAGTGCCTTTGGCAGCCATGCATGCCCATGCCATCACACTGCCTCCACCATGTTTTACAGAGGATGTGGTGTGCTTTGGATCATGAGCCATTCCAGGCCTTCTCCATACTTTCTTCCTCCCATCATTCTGGTACAGTTTGATCTTAGTTTCATCTGTCCAAAGAATGCTGTTCCAGAACTGGGCTGGCTTCTTTACATGTTGTTTGGCAAAGTCTAATCTGGCCTTTCTATTTTTGAGGCTGATTAATGGTTTGAATCTTGTAGTGAACCCTCTGTATTTGCTCTCATGAAGTCTTCTCTTTATGATTGACTTAGATACTGATACACCTACTTCCAGGAGAGTGTTCTTTACTTGGGTAAATGTTGTGAAGGGGTTTTTCTTCACCATGGAAAGGATTCTGCGATTATCCACCACTGTGGTCTTCCGTGGACGTCCAGACCTTTTGGAGTTCACGAGATCACCAGTGCGCTCTTTTTTTTTTCAAGAATGTACAAAACTATTTATTTTGCCACTCCTAACACTTGTGCTATCTCTCTGATGGATTTCTTCATTTTTTTTCAGCCTAACGATGGTCTGTTTCACTTGCATTGAGAGCTCCTTTGACCTCATGTTGTGGGTTCACAGCAACAGCTTCCAAATGCAAATGCCACACCTAGAATAAACTTCAGACCTTTTACCTGCTTAATTGATGATGGATTAATGAGGGCATAGCCAATGCAGCCGATTAAATAGCTTTTTAGATAATTGTATATATGTGTAATGTGTTTGTATACAGATGTAGCCATCTTTACCTCGACTTTTAACGCATTAAATAAACACTTTTTGAATGACTTTTCAATGGCTTTTGTTGTGTGATATCACGCTGCAGCAAGTTATCAGAATCAAGTTAAAGATGGCTACATCCGTATGTGTGTGGAATGTGTATGTATATGTGTGTAATGTGTATGTATATATCTGTGTAATGTCTATGTGTAATATGTGTGTAACATATAATATATGTGTAATATGCATGTGTCATGTGTATGTATATGTGTAGTGTGTGTATATATATACATGTATATACACACACACACACACACACACACACACAGCACACAAGAGAATGTCGACAGCACACTGTGAATACCAATGTCACCTAAGCCACTAAATATAAATAAATATACATTACTGCTAAATCTACTTACAATAGGGAGGTTCTTAGCGCACATTTTAATCAAATCGTGTGAGCCCACCTGCCACGACAAGGCGTCCCTTATAGGTGGGAACCTACTCTGCACATTCTGCCCTGAGTGATTTTAATTAGTTTAATGCTGGTCCCTACCAACCCCAGATATATGTAGCCCCAGTTATGGTTTTCCGGAAACCAATTAATCCAATCCTGTTAAACTAAACATGTCAAACCTAATCTTTTTGCAATGTACTTGCGTTTGAAAAGATGTTCCTAGCGGCGTATCTCATCTTCCATCATGTGATGCCTCGCTAACCTGAAATCCTATCTTCCGCCTCAACACCGTCCATGAGCTCTACCTTCCGTTTTCCGGCAGTCTGATTGTACGGTCACGTCATAAATGACGTAACTGTACACTGTGTTAAGGGGTTGTACCATGTTCTCTTACTTCTATTCAGAGCACGCGTGGTTGATACACACTCAGTGTCCAACACGCATGCTCTATTCCAGGGTTCGGCAACCTATGGCACCTGGCACGCGGGGCCTTGTTCTCTGGCATGCTCTCCCTGCGTTTAGCGCCGTTGTATGCTGCGGTGCCGAAGAAAGGTAGAGACACGGGGGCAGAGCGGATAGATAAAGGGGCAGAGCAACACAGTGGCAGAGCGGGGAGACATTCTGGCATGATCTCCCAGTGTTCAGTGCTGTTGTATGCTGTGGCACTGAACACAGGGAGAGAGAGGGCAGAGCGGAGAGACACAGTGACAGAGCGAAGCGACACACTAGAATGCTCACCCCGTGTTCAGCACCGTTGTATGCTGCGGCGCTGAACACAGCGAGAGACTCAGTGGCAGAACGAAGTGACACACTGGCATGCTCTGCCCGTGTTCAGTGCCATTGTATGCTGCGGCGCTGAACACAGGTGGAGACACAGGGGCACAGCGGAGGGCGACACAGGATCTTCAGTGGGGAGAAACTACTAGGGGAGGAAACATCGGCGCTTTGATTGAAGGGATTTGTAGTCTTTATTCACAACAGGAAACGGCCGGTCACAGCAAAATGCATTGTAAAGAAACTGGAAAATAACCTTAACCCCTTAATGACCGGGCCTGTTTGGACCTTAAAGGGGTTTTCCAATACTTTATTTTTTTTTTTTAAATCAATGCAATGTTCCTCTATTAATATATTAGTGCACTCTGTCTAGCTTTTTCTTGATAATAAATGGTTTTAGTAACATTACTCCCTATTGTTTACCTGGAGAGGTTTGTTTTGCTCAGTAAGTTCATTCCTCTTCTCTTCCTGTGTTTCTCCTCCCTGCATGCACTGCTCTAGTCCCAGCATGCAATGTGCATGCAGCAGTGCACTTGCTCCGCCTACTACACCCAGCTCTACTAACTTCTGCAATCTCAGTCTTCATTTTGGTGCTCTCATTCTATTACTGCTAGCACAAGCTGAAATCACTGGATATCTGCGTTTTTAAACAACACTGACCCTATATGATGATACGTAAAGTTTGGTCTTTATAATTATAAGTTTTCTAAATGTATATTAACTGTTTATACAGTCTTAGTTTTAAATACTGTATTTTATATATATATATATATATATATATATATATATATAAAATAAAAAAAATTGAATTCTAACATGTGAATTGGGATAAAAGGAGCAATACCTGTGGATCGCCGCTGCATCCTGTGTCGGAGATTCACAGTGAGCAAGAAAAAACTAAAGGGAAGCAGCGCTCCTAACTAGCCATCGATGAAAAATAATTCCCCTTCATGTAACTCTGCTACCTGTCAACTGAAAAGTCATCCACCACAGGGAAAAATGTTAGTCCATCATGTCTGATTCCCAGGTGTTTCTTTGCGGTACTCCTCTGTGTGGAAACATTTTTCACTCTGGCAGCTGATTTTTCCATTGACAGGTAGCAGAGTTACACAACAGGAAAACAAATTCCCCATCATGTAACTCTGCTACCTGTGAACTGAAAAGTCATCGGCTGTTTGAAGGGGGTGCACCGCTCGTATAAGCGCTGCTTCCCCTTACTTCATCACACTGTGAATCGCTAACTAGTTCGTATAGAAGCGAAGTATTGCCTAATTATTATTTTTGGGCTTCCAGTTCAGTTCTGAAGTGGCTTTGAGGGGCCTATATATTAGACACCCCTATGAAACACGACATTTTAGAAACTAGACCCCTCAAAGTATTCACAACAGCATTTAGAAAGTTTATGCACAAAATGTTTTACCAGAGAAACGCAACTCAATACTTATTGTCCAGATTCTGCAGTAGAAATATCCCACATGTGGCCCTCGGGCGGTAATGGACTGAAGCACCGGCCTCAGAAGCAAAGGCGCACCTAGTGGATTTTGAGGCCGCCTTTTTATTAGGCACCATGTCCGGTTTGAATAGGTCTTGTGGTACCAAAATAGTGGAAACCCCCAAAAGGTGATCCCATTTTGGAAACTAGACCACTTGAGGAATACATTGTAGTTTTCTTGGGGTGCATGCAGCTTTTTGATCAGTTTTTATTCTATTTTTAAGTGGCGCGGTGACTAAAAAACAGAAATTCTATTGATTTTTAATTCTATTTTTGTTACAGCATTCACCGTGCGCTATAAATGACATATTCACTTTATTCTATGGGGCGATACGATTAGGGCTCATTTACACGAGCGTATTATACGTTTTTGCAACGCGCGTCGCAGGGACCTATGTTACTCTATGGGGCCGTGCAGACAGGTACGTGATTTTCACGCAGCGTATGTCCGCTGCGTGAAACGCACGACGTCCTATATTTGTGCGCTGTTCGCGCATCACGCACCCATTGAAGTCAATGGGTGTGTGAAAACCACGCATGTCGCACGGAAGCAATTCCGTGGGACGCGCGTGATTCACGCAACAGCACTGTAAAGGATGAATGAAAACAGAAAAGCACCACGTTCTTTTCTGTTTACAAACATCCAAACGGAGTGTCATAATGATGGCGGCTGCGCGAAAAGCACGCAGCCGCGCATCATAAAGGGCTGACACGCGGAGCTGTTAATTGCCTTTTGCGCACGCAAAACGCCGCGCTTTTTGCTTGCACAAAACGCACACGCTCGTGTAAACTCGGCCTTACGGTGACACCAGATGTTTATAGTTTTTTTATGTCTTATGGCGTTTGCACAATAAAATACGTTTTGTAAAAAATCATTCACTTTTTGTTACCTTATTCTAAGAGCCAGAACTTTATAATTTTTCCATCAATAAAGCCGTGCGAGGACTTATTTTTTGCGTAACGAACTGTAGTTTCAATCAGGACCATTTTTCGGTAAATGCAACTTTTTGATCTATTTTTAATACATTTTTTGGGAGGTGAAGTGACCAAACAATTGTGATTTTGGTACGGTATATTATTATTTTCTTTTACGGCGTTCACCGCGCGGGATAAATAACGAAATAATTTTGTAGTTCAGGCCGTTACGGACGCGGCGATACCAATTATGTATCGTTTATTTATATATTTTTATTAATAAAAAAGGACTGATAAGGGAAAAAAAGGGGGATTTTTTTAACTTTTAATTTCTTATTTTTACACATCTTTTTTAACTTTTTTTTTTACTTTATTACTTTGTCCCACTAGGGGACTTGAGGGCAGGAGGCCCTGATCGCTATTCTAATACACTGCACTACATCCGTAGTGCAGTGTATTAGAACTGTCAGCTATTCACTGACAGCAAGCATAGTGGGTCCTGACTTTGTCAGGACCCACTAGGCTTCCGTCGATGGCATAGCCGGACGCCTTTGTTTGGTGTCCGGTTGCCATAGTAACCATCGCCGGCCGCTATCGTGTAGCAGGCCGGCGATGGTAACTTAACCCCTAAAAACCCGCGATCTCTATAGAACGCGGCTTTTAAGGGGTTAGACAGCGGGGACACAGCGATCGGTCCCCGCTGTAGGAGCTGCGGCAGCTGCTGTACGAGACAGCAGCTGTCACAGCTCCTGCACCTGTCGGGAAGACGGCCGAAACGGCCGTTATTCCTGCAACTTCGTATACACACCGCTACACACCTTCAACCTTGCGCATGCGCAGTGTAATATACACGGCCGCTGAAGACGCAGCCACATAATTTCACAGAGCATGCGCGGTGGAGTGTGTTCACCACGCATGCTCTAATTCTATAAAGAAGCACGTGGTACGGTTACGTCATTTTTGACGTAACCGTACAGTGTGAAAGCCGGAAACCGGAAGCAAGGCAGAAGACCAAATGGACGGGTCTGCACAGGAAGTGCAGATTTTGCATTGCTAAGGGGACGGCGACGGAGGAGGATATACGACGCTACAGCCATCTGATGAAACGTAAGTACATTGGAAAGTTATATCTTTTTCATTGTTTTATTTAAATAAATGTAATTTTTTAGTTCCGGAATACCCCTTTAATGAACAAGCCAGATTTGTCAAATCTGGTATGTCTGACTTTATCAGAGAATAACTCTGTGAAAGTTTTGAATATCCAAGTAATTCTGACATTGTTTTTTCATCACATGTTGTACTTTATTTTAGTGGTAAAAGTAGACTGATACAATTTGCGGAAATTAATTAAAAAATAGAAAAATTTAAGAAATTTTGTAAAAATTAAAATGTTTCCCTATTTTTAACTGCAACATGTCACATATGTACACACATACTGTACAATTTTTCTAATTAAATATATATTTCCATCTCTTTAGTATTTTGGCAGCACTTTTGAAAAAATAAAATAAATTTTCAGCAATTTAGAGGACTTACAAATTGAATAATAATTTTATAAATTTTGAAGTACATTTTGTTTTCCTGCACCAAGCCAGGTTTTCAGAGGCTCATAGGTCTCAGAATGATGGAAACCCCCACAAATGACCCGATTTAGAAAACTAAACCCCTTAAGGTATTTATCTAGGGGTATAGTAAGTATTTTGACCCCACAGTTTTTTGCTAAATTTAATGCATAACAGGTGAAAAAAAAAAAAATTCACTTTTTTCATAAAAGTATCAGTTTGAAGACCGATTTCTTTGTAAAGCGAACATGAAAATGAAGAAACACACCACAAAATCTATCACCCTGTTTCTCCTGTTTTAAAAAATACCCACATTGTGGCCCTAATGCGTTGTTTGGACACACGGCAGGGCCCCAAAGGAAGGGAGCACCCGGAGGCTTTCAGGACTCATATTTTGCTTGAAAATGTTTTAGGTCCCACTGTACATTTGGAGAAGCTTTGAGCTGCCAGAACGATAGAAATTCCCCATAAACGACCCCATTTCGAAAACTAGACAGCTTAAGGAATTTATCTAGGGGTATAGTTAGTATTTTGATCACACAGGTTTTTCACTAAATATATTGGAATTAGTCTGTAAAAATTAAAATCTACTTTTTATCTCAAACAACATAGAAATGTTTAATATTTACAAGGAATAATGAAGAAAATGCACCCCAGCATTTGTAAAGCAATGTCTCCCGATTATGACGATACCCCATATGTGGTAATAAACTGCTGTTTGGACCCACAGCAGGGCTCAAATGGGAAGGAGCGCCATTTGGATTTCTGATTTTGCTGGAATGATTTTCGGTGCAATGTCGCATTTGCAATGCACTGGAGCGACCAAAACAGTGGAAACCCACCAAAAGTGACCCCCAGTTTATTAGAATTAGGGCGTGAAAATTAATATCAAAATTTTTTCCACTAAAATGTTGCATTTTCTCATTTTCACAAGGGATAAAGGAGGAAAAAACGCCATTTTTTATAAAGCAATTTCTCCCGAGTACGGAAATACCCCATATGTGGTCATACGTTTTTTTCATGCGAAATGAATTAACCCTTTCAGGACTGGTCCATTTTTTGCTTTCTTATTTTAGATTTTCACTCCCCGCCTTCCAAGAGCCATAACTTTTTTATTTTTCCATCAATAGAGTGGTGTGAGGGCTTATTTCTTGCGGGAGGAGCTGCAGTTTTTATTGGTACCATTTTTTGGTTCATAAAAAGTGATTAAAAAGTTTTATTACATTTTTTTTTTAGACCTAAGGTGATAAAAAAAAACAGCGATTTTGGCGGTTTCAATTATGAAATTTTTTAAGGTGTTCACTGTGCGAATTAAATAATGGTATATTGTAATAGTTCGGACTTTTACGGTCGTAGCGATACCAATTTTGTTAATTTTTTTACATTACTTTAGAAGAAAAATGGGAAAAGGTGGGTTTTTTTTAACTTAAAAAAAAAATATTCTCACTACTAATAACTTTAATTCTTCTACACATTTTATTAATCCCCTTAGGGGACTTGATCCAGTGATCATTGGATCGCTGGTACAATACACTGCAATACTAATGTATTGCAGTATATTGTTCTTACAGGCTTCTGTAACAGAGCGATCGCTGTACCTGTCCGTTAGTCCCAGGTGTCAGCTGTAATACACAGCGGACACCCGCAGCATATGGAACGGGCTCAGCACGTGAGCCGGCTCCATACATCAACCCCCGCACCATGACAGGCAATTAAGTCATAGTGCGCAAAGGGGTTAGTGCACAGCGGATGGTTCAAAGTGAAAATTGGAATTTTCCACTGAAATGCCATTTTAGTGCATAATATGTTGTGCCCAGTTTGTGCCACAGAAGACAAATACCTTATAAAACGTTAAGCGGGTTCTTTCGGGTATGGCGATGCCATATATGGGGGCGTAAACTGCTGCTTGGGCACGCTGTAGACCTCAGAAGGGAGGGAGCGCCATTCTGCTTTTGGAGCGCAGATTTTGCTTGGTAGTTTTTCGGTTTGGGGTTTTGCTGCTATTTCAGTTTATAATGTGGGGGCATGTGTAATCTGTGCGGAGTACATCAGGGCATAATAAGAGGGTATAATAATGCGGTAAATAAATGATAATTCATAGATATTTAGCCAGTGTCGCACTGATAAATGGTGCCCGATCTTATCCGTTTTTGGAACACTTTTTGCAAATTTTGCATCGCCATATTCTGAAAGCCAGAACTTTTTTATTTTTTCACCACCAGAGCCGTGTGAGGGATTATTTGTTGCGGGACAATCTGTAGTTTTCATTGGTACCATTTTGGGGTACATGCGATTCTTTTTATCACTCTTTATTCAATTTTTTTGCAATCCTGACCAAAAAACAGGAATTCTGACACAGTTTTTTAGGGGTTTTTTTGCGGCGTTCACCGTACGCTATAAATGACATTTTTACTTTATTCTGCGAGTTAGTACGATTACGGCGATACCATATGTATATAGGTTTTTTTCCTTTTTTTTTGCGTTTGCACAATAACATCACTTATTTATAAAAAAAAATATTTTCTGTGTCACCATATTCTGAGAGCCATAATTTTTTTTATTTTTTAGTCAAAAAAGCTGTGTAAGGGCTTGTTTTTTGCGGGACGGATTGAAGTTTTTATTGGTACTATTTTTGGGTACATGCAACTTTTTGATCACTTTTTATTCTTTATTTTGGGAGAGGTGGTGACCAAAAAAAATTGCGATTCTGTCGTAGTTTTTTATTCATTTTTTTGGGGTGTTCATCGTGCGGGAAAAATAACATTATAGTTTAATAGTTGGGGTCGTTACGAACGCGGTGATACCAAATATGTGTACTTTTTTAACGTGTTCATTTTTTTTCTATAATAAAAGTCTTATTATAGGAAAAAAAGCATTTTGTGTTTATAGAACTTATAACTTTTATTTTTACACTTTTTTAAAAACATTTTCATTACTTTTTTTTACTTTTTTTACTTGTCCCTTTAGGGGACTATGAGACTCGCAGCTTTGATCGCTGCTAGAGTACATTACACTACACACGTAGTGTAATGTACTCTAACTGTCATTGTGACTGTCACTATGACAGGAAGCCGAGGAGGACCGGCCGGAGGCTGTTCCTCCGAGGCTTCCGTACATGGCAACCCGGAGGCTATTGTCTAGCCTCTGATTGCCACAACAAGCATCGGCAGCATCGGCAAGCATCGGCAGCCCCCACAATCACGTCGTGGGGGCTGCCAATGTGCTTCAAACCACTTAAATGCGGCGACGGCAATCCGTCGCCAGCACTTGAGGGGTTAATTGCGGAAAGCAGCGGCAATGGTCCACTGACCGGCAACACTGATGTGTCAGCTGTCTAGGACAGCTGTCAGCGCGTGCTTGTCACTCTGTGTTTACACAGAGTGACAGTTTGAAATACTGACGAAAATTAACGTCATGGTGCGTGATCTAGCAGCCGACTATGACGTTCATTTTCGTCATCGGTCGGGAAAGGGTTAAGAGTGCGTAGAATGAAGAAATTGAGCCATAAAAACAGGTTGGAAACATAGCTATGTGAGACAGAGGACGTGCTTTCCTTAGCTCCTCCGCCAGCTTTTGCAAAATCAGCTAACATCCACTCCCTGCAATGGGGAAGGCTACTAATAAGAATAAGGCTGAAGCCTCTACCAGTCCCTCATCTCCCAAGAGTGACATTGGGTCATATTTTGGGTGACAGACCCCGATGTAGCTGAGGACTCCGCTCCGGACTGAGGCTCGAGGACAAAATGGCCGCCCGTCCTCTCCACCTTTGCTCTCCCAGTGCTCCGGGATCCCTGAGATGTCCCCAGTTGACGTCGCCTTAGCTGCCCAGGTACAGCTGCTGGAGAGCTCTGACTCCCTGCCTCCTCCTCGTAATGTCGGTGGTGCTGAGGCCCGGACGACACCGCTTGCCGCCATCCAAGATGGCCACCGGGACTTTCCTGTGCTGGGTCTCAGGCCTGCTCAGGCGATTACGGCCCGGCAAACAGCCTCCCCTGCTGGGGGTGCTCTGGCTGCAGCGGTGCTGGATCCCCTACCTGCCCCGGAGACCCCTGGTGATGCCTCTGCGGCGACCGCTCTCCTTGCTGCGGAGCACGTGGCTTCTCAAGATGGCCACCGGCACTCTCCCGCAGAGACACAGACGCCGGGACTCTGTCTCCGTCACACACTCCTTCCACGGCCTGCGGGCCCTCTGCCTCCAGCCCCTGTCTGCAGGCTGCTCCTGCCCGATCCGGGAACGGCTGGGATGCTGGATTCCGAGCCGGTGGTCTCTGGTACATCGGACTTCCCACCTTCATCAGCCGGTGCACAGCTGGAGGCTACATCTAGGAGGCACAGTGAGTACCGAGGTCCTGGGCCTCATGCCACCTTCTCTGCTGTTTGGCCTTCAGGGCTAAAGGCCACAATACTCCTCCACCCTCCCCAAGGCCCTGCACTGCTAGGGGTTTCCCCCTCTTGGTCCTCTGGCTCCTCCAGGGCAGTCCCCCTCATATGTATCCGACCATAACACCGTCACTGCCTCAGGGGTCTCCCCCACACCACTGGACTTTACCTATATTGCACACTTATAGCCAAGGATCTCTGTTCCATTCCTCTACTCATCCTGACCCGGATTATGCTCATGCTCCGGATGATATTCCGGCTGTTCTCGGATTAAGTCTTTCAGACTCCTCATCTGTGTCTGTCTGTGAAAACAGACCAGCTACTCTTTCAGATATCCGTCAGCTTGCACTATTGTTATCCACTAGGGCTGAAATTACTTATTTTGCCAAACAGATTGTGGAAGAATGTAAGCTGGAGTTTACCAAGTTCCGTGCTGAACTTTCCTCACTTTCTACGAGGGTGGACACCCTTACTCATGACCGTGTTGCTGACACTACCACTATTGCAAATATCCAATCTACTATACAACAGCACTCTGCTCAATTGTTCATTCTGCAACAACATGTTGATGATATTGAGAATCGTAACCGGAGGAACAACTTACGTATTCGGGGATTACCCGAAACCATTCCTGCATCTGATCTGTTCTCTACTCTGTCTACCATCTTCAATAACTTATTGGGCTGTCCGCCGAATACTCATATAGAAATTGATCGGGCACATCGGGCTCTCCGTCCACTGAGTATTGATGATCAGTGGACAAGGGATGTCATTTGCCGAATACACTATTACGCCATCAAGGACTCTATTCTACAAAAGATCCGACAATCACAATCATTCATCCGACTAAATAATTCTTCATCAAGGTACGCAGATACGTATCATGCCAGATCTGTCTAGATATACCCTTGCGCAAAGATCTGCTCTCAAACCCCTTCTGGAGGTACTCAGGAGCCGAGGCCTCATCTACAGATGGGGCTTCCCTTTTGCCCTGATGGTCAGACAAGATGGTCGCACCCATACTATACGATCCCCGGCTGACTTGCCAGGTTTTTTAGACCTTCCTCATGTTTCACTACCGGAGTGGCCCTCGCTGTTATCTTCTTCAGGCGGAAGATCTCGGCCGGGACGCCCGCTCTCTGTGCATTTGCCTACCACTGGGGGTCGCCCCCCACGCGGGGCCAACATACGGTCTAGACGCAGGCAGGAACATGACCCTACACCACCTGTGGAGACTGCCCGTTCGGGGTGATGATCTAAGTTGCCTTGGCACTGACATATATACTCTGGGTCTTATGTTAGATGTAATTGGTCTATCAGCTCCTGGAATTTATCCTTTTTTCTTATTTGCTGTTACATATCTAGCTTGCCTTTTGTTTTGAGTATTGTTTTTCAAATGTCTTACAATGTCTTCCTCCCTATTTTATTTACAGTGTGTACATAATGTTAGCGGTTTATACTACTGTAAGCTGGGGAGTGCGGATAGCTCTTATATGTAGCTGTCACCTTCCCCCTGTAGGTATTGGACCGAGCCTTTAGTCCTCCGCATTTTTGTGCTTAGCTTGCGTGGCAGTTGTTATCTTACTGCCTTTTTTGTTTGAATTTTTGTCTCTCTCTCATGCTGTGCTTTCTATTTCTAGCTTGTCCCCTTCCCCTTTTCTCCTCATGGTGACCCTGGAATCCTGCCTTTATTGTTTCTTCTGGAACACCTCAGCGAGCCGTTTAGTCTGCATCCATGGCTGACCTTACTATAGCCTCCTTCAATTTGAAGGGGCTGAACACTCCGGAAAAGAGGGCACAAATCCTACACCATCTTCCCAAGCGTACACATTGCATGCTTTCAGGAAACACACTTCAAGGAAGTACATTTCCCTACCATTAAACATACATTTTACACAAATTGGCATTTCAATAACAATCCCCTTTCCAGATCGTGTGGAGTTGCCATAGCTCTCCACAAATCTCTCCCTCATCAGGTTGTAAATTTTGTTGTAGACTCCGAAGCCAGATACATCATCCTAGTACTTAATATAGGTGGGCGTGAGTTCACTGTGATTAATGCTTATGTTCCTAACCAGGGCCAGGTACCTTTCCTTCTTAAACTTATAGATGCTGCCATTCCGGTGGTCCGGGGACTGTGGTGTTGTGTGGAGACTTTAACCTTACTTTGGATCCGACGGTAGATAACTCTACTGGTTGCTCTAGTGTTGCATATGGTGCTATCAAGCGGGTGAGGCGCGGTATCTTACAGATTCAACTTTGTGATACTTGGCGCCTTCAACATCTCTCTGATAAGTATTATGGGTTTTTTTCCCATTCGCATGGCACCTACAGTAGCTTTGATTACATCCTCCTTCAACATCATGCCCTTCCCTGGGTTGTCTCTACGTCCATCGGCAGTATACTTTGGTCCGACCATGCCCCTTTGTATTGTACCTTACATCTTCCTTTCCTCACTAAGGGCCCCTAGACTTGATGAGTCCCTGCTCCTGGATGGGGTATGCCATGCTGAACTGCTACAACCGGTTGAGCATTTCACATCTGATCACGCCCATGATGACACGTCTCCCATGGTACAGTGGGAGGCCCTTAAGTGTGTACTTAGGGGTGTCCTCATAAAACACAGAGCACGCCTTAAAAGAGAAAGGGCTCACTCCCTTAAAACTGCTCTCCAAAAAAATTAGGTAAACCGTGCAGGCGGAAGATGTGTTGGATGAAGAGGGCAGCTGCTCGAGAAGCAGAAGGTAGACCGGTCGGCGGAACGAAGTGAGCCATATTCGAAAATCCACCACCACCCAGACCGCACTGCATGCCACAGAGAGAGGCAGGTCCGTAACAAAGTCCATTGCTATATGCTGCCAGGGAGCATCGGGCACAGGCAGCGGCTGGAGCATCCCAGCAGGTTTGGAGTGAGCAACCTTGTTAGCTGCGCACACCGAGCAGGATGAAACAAAGTCCATGAGGTCTTTGGGCTCGGGTTTTACGGGTACCCGCGTGACCTGCCAGTCTGGAGCTGTGTCCCCAGCGGAGGATTCTCCCGCTGTCTGCCAGGTGCACAAAAGTCCTCCCCGGAGGGATGACTGTAACTTGCAGGGGGTTCACCGAGACAATGAAAGACGGGTCAATAATACTTTGTGGAGACTCCATGGCATCTCAAAGGACCTGGACAAGGCATCGGCCCTCACATTCTTGTCGGCCGGACGGTAGTGGAGCTCAAACTGGAATCGGGCAAAGAACAGCGACCCCCTGGCCTGACGAGGGTTCAGCTGTTGGGCTGTCTGGAGATAAGAGAGTTTCTTGTGGTCAGTTGATATCAAGATGGGATGGACTGCGTCCTCTAGAAGTCTCCACTCCTCCAGAGCCAATTTGATGGCCAGTAACTCCCGATCCCCAATCGAGTAGTTGCTTTCTGCGTAAGAGAAGAGTTTAGAGTAATAGCCACATACCATTGTCTTGTCCTTGGAACCTCTCTGGAACAGGAGTGCACCAGCACCAACAGAGGGGGCGTCCACCTCCAACGAAAACTGTCGAGATACATCTGGATAATGGAGGATAGAGGCTGACCTGAAGGCACTCTTCAGGCTATTAAATGCAGATTCCGGGTCTGGAGTCCACACCTTGGCGTTCAAGCCTTTCTTGGTGAGGGTAGAGATAGGAGATGTCAGTGAGAAGTTTGGAATGAACTGTCTGTAGAAATTGGCAAATCCCAGGAAACACTGTATGGACCTCAAGCCTTGAGGACACGGTCATTCCAGGACGGCCTTTACCTTCTCAGGATCCATCTTGAGGCCTTGATCCAAGAGGATGAAGCCCAGGAAGGGTAGAGCATTTCTCTCAAACACGCACCTTTCCAACTTGGCGTACAGGCGATTCTCCCTTGACCGCAACAAAATTTGACGGACATGTCTCTGAAGAGTCATTGGATCTGGAGAAAAAAAAAAAATCAAGATGTTATCAAGATAGACCACACCACAAACAAAGAGGAGGTAAAGGAAGATGTCATTAATGAATTCCTGGAAGACTGCACGAGCTTACACAGGCTGAAGGGCATTACTAGATATTCATAGTGTCCATCACGGGTGTTAAATGCCATCTTCCATTCATCACCCGGCGAATCCGGATTAGGTTATAAGCCGCCCGCAGGTCTAACTTTAAAAAAAAATTGTCTTCCGTATGAAGTCCCTCTCCAGGTTCTCTTTAACATAGGCAGACATGGAATGAGTCTCTGGCAAGAAGAGGAGGATATACTCTACCACGGGAAAGGGATGCATCAGGAATCAGCCGATAGGACAGTCATACGCCCGGTGTGGGGGCAGCGTCTCCGCCTCTTTCTTTCTGAAGACATCTGAGAACGCAGAATAATGACAAAGCAATCATGCCAAGGACTGAGCCAGAGGAATCTGAACCGGATGAATCTGTACCAGGTAGCGGTTGAGACACTCGAAACCCCACTGGAGAACCTCTCCAGAATTCCAGTCCAAGACTGGTGCATGTAGTCGGAGCCAGGGGAGGCCCAGCAGCACAGGGTTGACGGAATTAGACAGGACAAAAATGGAGATGAGCTCGGAATGAAGGGCTCCCGCTTGGATCTTCAGCGACTTGGTCACAGCGACAACAGTGTCTGGTAGAGGTACTCCACTCACTGAGGCAACAATCAAAGGCCTCTCCAGAGGGGTTGTGGGCAACTGGAGAAGATCCACCAGGTTTCTCCTTATGAAGTTAGCTGCGGATCCTGAGTCCAAATAGGCAGACACCCGATGCGTCTTTTCGCCGAACACTATGCTCACGGGAATGGACAATTTAGAAGAAAGACCTTCTTCACCCAAGATTGTCTCTCCAACCAACCCTAGGCTCTGGGGCTTTTGGGGGCACAGACGCACAAGATTGCCTCCGAGGACGTAATACAGACGTAGTCCCGAGGTGCGTCTGCGTTGCCTCTCCAGGGTAGACCGCTTGAAACAGTCTATCCTTAAAGACTCCTTTGGAGGAACAGCTGATGAGGACAGCAGGGGTTGCTGCAAAGTAGGAACTGGGTTAGGGAGTCCTCCCTCCCGACGAGCCTCTTGGAACCGTTCTTGGATCTTCATATCAATCCGGGCGGCCAGAAGCATGAGGTAATCCGGGGTAGACGGCAGATCTCGGGCGGCAAGCTCGTCCTTAATCTCAGGAGACAGTCCCTGCCAAAATGTAGCCACTAAGGCCTCATTGTTCCACAACAATTCTCCCGCCAGGGTGCGGTAGTGGATAGCGTACTCGCCCATGGAAGTGTCTCCTTGGCGTAGGTTCAGCAAGGAGGCAGCTGCAGACAAGACTCGTCCAGGTCCCTCAAACACTGTGCGAAATATCCGTAAGAACCCCTGGAAGTTGCGGGTCTCTGGTTCTCGTCTCTCCCAGATAGGGTTCGCCCATGCTAGTGCCCTGCCAGTGAGGAGACGATGAAAGTGACCCTTGCGCCATCAGTCGAAAATGCCCTTGCATACAGGCTAAAGTGGATCTGGCATTGGTTCAAAAATCCCTGGCATGTCTTTGTGTCTCCATCATAGTGATGAGGTAGCGGCAAAGAAAAAGCGGGGATCAGCACTGCCAGGAGGTGAAGTTGGAGGGTCTGTACTGCCAGGAGGTGTAGTAGGAGGAATGGCAGTTTACACATCCAGTCGATGTGCAATAACGTTCAATGCCTGGAGTTGGTCCTGTCGAGACCGGAGGTCTAGCATATCCGCCCGCATCCCTTGTGACGTCATCACGGTCTTGACTTGACCAGCAGGATCTATGGCCTGAGTGTATGGTCACGAAGGGTGCGTGGACCCACTGGACCGTACCGCCTTAACGGTATAGCAGCTGGCCAACAGGATACAGGTCAAAGTCTACAGTTCGTATAGGTGTACCTGTGGTAGCTTCAGACAGTAGCAAGACAGGCTCGGATGGGACTACGAAGCAGGCAGGCACCAGGCGTGGTGTAGGAGGACAGACGTGGTATTCAGCGCAGCATGACTCCAACTCAATACGGCACTTGGACCAGGATAACACGGGATACAGGTTACAGGTAGCAGGAACGGGACCACTGGGAACTGAGACACTTAGGGGACCATTTGCAGAGACAAACTTAGGTAACGACAACAACGCTCAGGCAATGCAGGAAGGGGCAGGGACCAACTTATAGTCCAGGGTGCTCATGGGCTAATTTGGTCTTTAATACAGGTGCGCGCTGGCTCTTTAAGAGCGGACACGAGCGTGTGCGCTCACCCTACTGGACACAGCAGAGAGAAGTGCTTACTGCTCCATAGCTGCGGCCGTCAGGAAGTAAGTAAACCTGGCGGCCCGCGGCCATGGGCATTACACAGGGTTTTCTGATTCAAATACACAAAAAAAGAAAAAAGAAAAAAAACAAAACACAAAAGGCACATCCTAACAAAATGAAAAATGTGCAGGTCCCAGTACACTGTGACTGAAAACCATACAGATAAAAAAAAAAAAAAACACATTGCAACAGCACTCTGCAAACGCTAAGACTACTAAATGCACTGTATGTAGATCATTTTGCGTTACTCCTATGTTTACTTACACATTTTGATCAAATTGTGGGTGGTGACTGCCTCCATTTTTGGTCATGCACTACTCCCATTCTGCCCAAGGTGTTTTTAATTAGTTGGTGTAATGACAGGGATAGGGAAACAGACAAGTGAGCCATAATCTACCCGCCACTCAGTCCCTGCCTACTTGCAACGACCCGCCCTAGGCGACAGGGTACAACTGGGCGATGGTCCCTACACTCAGTAAGTGCACGACAGACAACCAGACAAGTAAACACAGAACAAAGGGAAACAGGGCAGTTAACCACGGCAACACCGTGAGCAACAAGAGTAGTAAACGAGCCGAGTCAAACCAGGAGAGTACGAGGTGCCAAACGCAGAGCAGAAGAGTAGTGAACAAGCCGAGTCAAACCAGGAGTGTACGAGGTACCAAACGCAGAGCAGAAGAGTAGTCAGTAAGCCAGGGTCAATACGAAGCAGGGACAAGTAGTTCAAGAAGCTGCAGCCGGGCCAGGAAACCAACAGAGAAGAATTACAAGCAAGGAGGAACAGGAAAGGGAGGTATAAATAGACAGAGGGCGGGAGCTAGCTCCGTCTTGCCAGGCTGTGATAGGCTCTCCCACTCCTAAGCCTGCCATCCTGAGTGGTGGAAGATGGAGTCAGTCTCACAGACATAGAAGCAGGTGCAGACTGATTACCTATGGGCGTGGATACAGAAGCTGTGCCTGGCAGATCCTTAACAGTTGGTTCCTACCTACCCTGAATTTATTCCGTAGGCTTATACCCAGGAGAGAGGTGTCTTTTACGGTTAGGAACCCACTTAATAGAGGTTGCGTTGTCGTGGCAGGTGGGCTCACACAATTTGATCAAAATGTGGGTTAAGAACCTCATATTTGTAAGTAAACTTAGCAGTATTGCAAAATAATCTACATCAGAGGTCTCAAACACGCGGGCCGCATGGGGCCCCTGAAGCGGTTATCTGCGGCCGCTGACAGCGGGAGAGCAGGCCGAAGGAGGAGTGCCACACCACACCCGCCTCTCTATAGATAGCTTCATTGGAGCTCCCTCTAGGAGTGGAATCCCCAGCCAGAGCATTCTGGCTGGGATTTCCGCTGATAAACCTGGCCCTTGATGTAACAGTCCATTCATGGACAGTGACGTCAATGGTTCCTCCTGGACTGGAATGCCCGGCCAGCACGTTGATGATGCACTGCTCGGAGGATTCCGCTGATGGACGAGGCCTCTAACAAAACTATCCATCTATGGACAGTGATGCAACGCTTTGGCTGGGGATTCCACTCCTAGAGGGAGCCCCAATGGAGCTATCTATAGCGAGATATGTGTGGCACTATCTAAAAAGGGGTGTGTGTGGCACTATCTACAAAGGGCACTGTGGCATTATCTACAGAGGGCAGTGTGGCATTATTTACAGAGGACACTGGGAAATTATCTACAGAGGGCACTGGGAAATTATCTAGGGGGTGTGTGTCACTATCTACAGTGGGCACTGTGGCTTTATTTAAAGAGTGCACTGGGGAATTATCTATGGGGGTGTGGCCCTATCTACAGAGGGTACTGTGGTGTTATCTATAGAGGGCACTGTGGCACTATCTAAAAAGGGTCTTCCCAATCTTGACATTCCTGTGTCTGCTAAACGCTGCCAACGGAGCAGCCAGACTGCATTTAGCGACACTTAAACTGGAAAACTGGGTTGTTAAAATAAGCACGTGGAGTAAACTCACAAATTTCCAGTAAATTTAAACCTAGCGGTATTATTATAGTAATGTAGTATTGTTATAGTAGTTCAAATAACGAATTGATTAACAATAATTTTGTATTTTATCAAATTTAAAAGTAATGCGGCCGGTCAACTTAAAATTTTCTCTATGTGCGACCCATTTACCAGGCCGAGTTTTAGACTCCTGATCTACATTAAGTGCATTTTGTAGTGTTAGGGTATGTGCACATGGTAGCAGGCTTTTACGTCTGAAAAGACAGACTGTTTTCAGGAGAAAACAGCTGCCTCGTTTCAGACGTAATTGCTCCTCCTCGCATTTTGCGAGGCTTCTCTGACAGCCATAAATTTTGAGCTGTGCTTCATTGAGTTCAATGAAGAACGGTTCAAATTACGTCTGAAAGAAGTGTCCAGCACTTCTTTTGGCGAGGCTGTATTTTTACGCGTCGTCGTTTGACAGCTGTCAAACGACGACGCGTAAATGACAGGTTGTCTGCACAGTACGTTTGCAAACCCATTCAAATGAACGGGCAGATGTTTGCCGACGTATTGTAGCCCTATTTTCAGACGTAAAACGAGGCATAATACGCCTCGTTTACGTCTGAACATAGGTCGTGTGAACCCAGCTTTAGCGTTCGCGAAGAGTGCTCTTGCAATGTTTTTTTTTTATATGCAGGGTTTTCTGATTGTCTAGGGGGCCAAGCAACTAATTGGTTGAGAAGTCATGAGCTGAGATTGGTCAGGCAGTCATACGTTCAACGCATACTCCGCTTGACGTCCCCAACAGCTCGGCTGCAACTCTTGGCTGGTAGAGAAAGAGTGCTGCAGCATGGCAGCTGAGTATATTACACAAAAGCAAGATATTTTACCACAAAATATGTACTGAACCTCTAGCATGAATTTTATTCAAATGCAGCTGGGGGTGCAAAAAGTATCTGTTAGTACAGAAGATAAAATAATGCAAATATCTTGGAAGTTTTTGTACTGTATTGTAAAGCTCAACAGAATAAAATGGCATTATATAAGTTAATAATAAAACTATGGGGCGTGGTCTCGGCATGTGAGGAAGAAGGACGCATTTTCAGGAGCTCCCGCCGACCGTGATTTAACTTGTGACATTAACGCTGACAGCGACTTACAATCAACCCGGCACCTCGCGTTATGCCCCGAGGGAAGCCTCTGAAGACCGTGGACAAAAATATTCCGGCATCCTCACTGTCTCGCTTCCTACGGCCACGTATATCTCAGAAGCAAGAGGAAGCCAACATGGCGGCCGCAGCCGCATGTGGAACGCCTCAACGACCAGGAGCGACGATATCAGCCCGTTCCCACGAGCTACCAGGTGTGTCTACTCCTTATAAACCTCTGGAGAGTGCCCCAGTCACCAGCCCTAGTCCGGAGAGATCCCATGAGGGAAGTTCTTGGTCACGGGCCCTGTCTCCCCGCCCTGCATGGAGACGCCATTAACGCCACTAACACGATCAGATCTGGCAGAGGCCCTTAAGCATCTCCCATCCCAGAGCTTTTTTGACACCATGTTAGAAAGAATGGAGAAAATGCAACGTACGTGTTTAGAGGAGGTGAACCGTACTGTTGAGCAAATGTGCTCTAGGGTCTCAGCCATTGAGCAACAGACATCTTCTCATGGCGACAGACTGGATAGGATGGAGGACCAACTGCGCTCACAACAGGCATTAATCCAAGCTATGACTCTGGACCATGATGATCTGGAGACCCGCAACAGGCGCAATAATGTCCGTATTAGGGGACTACCGGAAGATAAGGAAGGCCATAATCTACGCGCAATAGTGGTAGAACTGTTTAACGGTATTCTGGGAGAGCTGCCGAGCAATCACATAGAATTGGATCGGGTACACAGAGCGTTGGGCCCGGTGTCAGCAGATCCAGATCGTCCACGGGACATTGTATGTAGGATTCACTACTTTACAGTGAAGGAAAATTTAATGCGTAAAATGCGCACCATGGGCCACGTGAAATTTAGAGGGGCTGAAATTCATATTTTGCCTGACTTATCAGCTCGTACATTGCATATGAGACGGGTGATGCGACCACTACTGGATATCATCAGAGAGGCTGAAGCGACATATATGTGGGGTTTTCCGTTCCACCTTATCGTCAAGAAACAAGGCTTCGTGATTGCTATCCACTCGCCACAAGATCTACCCGCCCTTTTTGTCTTCCTGGAAGTCCCACCGAGAGCCATTCCGGACTGGATTGCGGCATCCTTGAATTATCGTCCTACAAGACGTAGCAGAAACCGCCCTATCGACCCTCTTCAACCCAGACCGCAGCGCATCAGACCGGCGAGGCAACAACTGCCATAGAAGGGAATCCAAGATCTGTGATTGTCTTGCCGTGCTGTGGAGTCATGATTACACAGGACACGGGACTCCCTGTTCATCCTGGTGCAAATGTCTGGTTTCCTGATTTTATGCCTAGATAGTCAGATAATGTATCCTTATAAATGGAGTCATGCTGAAGGAATAGTTCCCTAAAAATGTTTATCTAGTAGCTTGATATCTCTCTCAGAACAAATCACGTAGCGGTCCGTATGTGATTAGGGGGAAAGAGATAGATTCACACACGCAGCTGGATAATGCGGGCCTCAGGGTTCATGGTACGTCATCTGATGGGATATGCATAGGATTATGTCACATAGTTGAGTTAGGGTTTATTTGTTGGGACTTATTGAGTATGGAGACGTTTGTTCTGGGTAATGGAGTACGTTTCATAAACACCCTCTGAGGACGAGAGAAATTTCAGGATTCCATTGCAAAAGGTGAAGGAGCCTTATGTTGTCATGAGTGTCGCTGCAGGAGCTGGTACCTGGGGTTAGGCTCCTTATGGAGTTTATGGGCCTATTGGCAGGAGCGAGTTAGTCAGGGCTGAGAAGAGGTTTGAGACTCCTACGGAGCAGGGCTATACCTTTATTGTTACGAGTTTTGAAGTAGCATCACTTCATTGATCTCCCTGGTTAATTACTAATAGAGGTTGGAGGTGGGTGTTTGTGTTCGCTGAAAGTGTACTATTTACAGATAACTACACGGGAGGTGGCCTCCACTTCCTTAGATTCCTTACCAACTCTCCCCTATAGGTATTCCCTCCGAGGTGTCTCGCTGGCTGAGTACCCTCGGTTTCTTTAACCTTCCTTAGAGAATTCCCTGATTATCCTTACTTACTTATCTGTTTTTGATTCCTATTGTTGTTTCTTTTCTTTTCTTTCCCATTTCTCCCTCCCTCCCTTCGGTTTCTTCCCTCGCAGCACCTGGGAACTATGAACACGGATACGAAGTTGCTCTCCTACAATGTCCGAGGCCTGAGGACTCCGGAGAAGTGCTCCATGATTCTTGCTGAACTGTGGAGACTTAAAACTCAGGTGGCGTTTCTTCAAGAAACACACTTCCGGAAAGATAAGGTACCACGGTTCTCCAATAGACGCTTTCCATATTGCTATCATGGTTGCTCAGAGGACGCCAGATCTAGGGGTGTGAGTATTCTCATTGCACAACATGTACCTTGGATCTTCACTGATTCTCTAGCAGACCCTCAGGGTAGATTTCTGTTTGTCAAGGGCACTCTATTCTCACAGGCAGTTACAGTAGCTAACCTGTACTTACCAAACACAGGACAATCAGCGGCTCTAGTGGCATATTTGGAACAGCTCCAGACTTTTGGGGACGGCATGATTATAGTTGGAGGGGATTTTAATGTAGCAATGGAACCTCACCTAGACGTCTCAAGGGGCGCCTCCCATCTTCCTTACTCTCAACTCAGCTCCATTAGGAAAACTATTCATGATCACCAACTAGTGGATGTATGGAGGACTCTGTACCCGGGAGCTAGGGATTACTCATATTACTCAGCAACTCATGATATGTTTTCCAGAATAGATTATTTTTTCATCAGTCATTTCCATCTGGATAGAGTAGTGGGGACAGACATTCACACATCTCCTTTGTCGGACCATTCGCCAATTGCGCTCTCTCTCTCTTTCGCCCCGCCCTCACAGGCACAAGGGCAGTGGAAACTCAACGAGTTTTTACTTCAACATCCTGAGGCTCAATCTGAAATTCGCCGTGAGCTGGAGCTCTACTTCGCTACCAATACTGGCTCAGTAGCAAATCCGCTCATATTATGGGAGGCCCATAAATGCTACATAAGAGGTTTTTTCATCAAGTGGGGGGCGCGGCTCAAGAGAGAGAGAGTGGCAAAAACGAGTGACCTGTTGAATAAGATTAGCGAAGTAGAGAGCAAACACAAACATTGTCAGACTTCAGAAACTAGGGGAGTCTTGCTGTCACTTCGGGAAGAACTTAGAGCTCTTTATGAGGTTAAGGCTAAAGCCACATTAGTTAAGTGTCTGAGAATATTTTATGAATATGGAAATAAACCAGGGAAAATACTGGCAAATGCTTTAAGAACCCAGAGAGCCTCAGCTTATGGTCCTCATATTACTTCCCAGACAGGGGTAAAGATAACCTCTCCGAGGGAGATCGCCCGATCCTTTCGGGAATTCTACTCCTCCCTATACCAATTAACACCTCATTCTCCTCCCACGAAGGTAGCTATACAGGAATATATATCCTCCTCAGGTTTCCCACGACTACCTGAGGATGCATGTGACACCTTAGATCATCCAATCACTCATGAAGAACTTTCTGAAGCTTTGCAGGACACAAAAAAGGGTAAGGCCCCAGGCCCGGATGGACTGACGGTTGGTTACTATAAAATGTTCCTAGATCAGTTAGCAGATGGCTTTTTGGGGGCTTTTAATGCGATATCATCAGGCAGCTCGGTACCTTCAGATTCACTGAGGGCCACCATAGTGGTTATCCCGAAGGATGGCAAGGATCCCTCCTCATGTGCTAGCTATAGACCGATTTCGTTACTCAATGTAGATCTGAAATTGTTTTCTCAAATTTTGGCGAATCGGCTACCTCCATTGATGACCACCGTAATTCACGGAGATCAAACAGGCTTCATTCCGTCAAGGGAAGCGAGAGCTAACACGACTAAGGCTCTCAACCTTGTCCATTGGGTCAACTCGCAGAGGAGCCCTGCTGTCATTTTATCCACAGACGCGGAAAAGGCTTTTGATCGAGTCGGGTGGCCTTTTTTATTTGGAACTCTGGAACATCTGGGTGTAGGACCTAACATGCGCTCCTGGGTGGGGGCACTATACTCGTCGCCTTCGGCTTCTGTGAGAGTGAATGGCACTTACTCTTCCCCGTTTATGATTCATAACGGGACAAGACAGGGATGCCCTGCTGTTCGCCTTAGCTCTGGAACCTTTTTTATGTAAGATCAGAGGCAACGTTAATGTGAGTGGCTTAACCATGAGAGGTAAAGATTTCAAGGTGGCGGCCTATGCAGATGATCTGCTATTTTTTGTGACCTCTCCTCACATTTCAATGCCCAATCTCATGAAGGAATTTCGAGAATATGGCCTAATGTCCAACCTGAAAATCAACTTTCAGAAGTCGGAGGCGATGATGCTACATACTCCACATGATCTAGGGAATTCCCTATGGGCTAGTTTTTACTTTAGATGGGCGAGGGAATCGATCAAATATCTGGGTATCCAATTGCCGGCCAGTATAGATCGGACATTCCAGCTAAACTTTTTACCTCTGTTACAAACATTGAGAAATGATTTGGCTCGATGGACAAGGGGGACGTTCTTATGGTTTGGGAGAGTGAGTATTATTAAGATGAATGTGTTACCCAGATTTCTATACCCGATGCAGGCATTGCCAATTAAATTACCTACGTCCTTTTTTAAAACCGTATATCAATACATCACTTCATTTGTATGGGCAGATAAACCGCCGAGATACCAGAGGAGAATTCTAGTGCTTGCCAAACGTCGTGGAGGAATTGGGCTGCCTGATGTAGAGCAATATTACCAAGCCATACACTTGACTAGGATAGTTGACTGGTGCCGCCATGCTTCTCTTAAAGATTGGATAAATGTGGAACAAGGATTTGCGGATCTCCCACTGAAATGCTTGCCATGGATACCTATGACTCATCTAAAATCCCTGAGAGATCACCCTACTATATATCCAACACTACAGGTGTTCAGGAGAGTGAGGGGAAGGGAAGGGGTTTCATCGGCCCCTTCGCCGCTCGCGCCGGTCCTGGGGACACGAGAGTTTGAACCAGGATTATCGGAAGTGACGTTTAAGAACTGGCTTCAACAGGGTCATTTTAGGATTAGTCACTTTCGTAGACAGGCGACTTGGCTACGTGATAGGGAACTCGCTGAACCTGAGGGCATGCTGGTAGCGTCACAGTGGCAGACTTTACAGCTATCTCACTACTTGGCCCATATACCTGCACCTGCTGCTTATGATTGCAGACTAACCTAGTTTGAAACAATGTGTTTCCAGACGGGACTTGTGAAACGAGCATTGTCTAAAATCTATGGTATACTGATTTCTCCTGTAGAAGAATTCACGCCACCGTTTATCGCGAAATGGGAGCGAGATCTTCAGATCTCCCTAACGCAAGAACAAAAAGAGAAGGTCATGCTCCTCTCTCATAAAGCCTCTATTAGTAATGCTTATCAAGAAACGAATTATAAAATATTATCCCGGTGGTACAGAGTTCCACATGTGCTACACAAAATGGAACTCTACTACATATATTTTGGGGCTGTGACAGTCTTCGCTCCTTTTGGGCAGAAGTACAAGACGTCATATTTGAGATCACGGGACTCACCCTGGGAGACGATCCGGCGTGGATTCTGTTGCATCATCATGACATCCCCATAGGGACGTATAAGAAATCGCTGGTGAGACACTTGTTAAATGCAGCTAAAGCATGTATTCCAGCGAAATGGCAGTCCTCTGAGCCTCCATCGATTAGACAATGGCTGAAGCGGGTACAAGATATTAGGAGAATGGAGGAGTTGCTTCATTACTCTCCTGAACAAGCAGGTAGATTCCGGAAAACATGGTTCTACTGGCTTGAATTTTGTAGCTCAGACAGGTACAAGGAAGCTATGGGTGAACAAGTTGGGAATGATGCTGGGTAGAGATGAGCGAACCGGGACAACCGAACCTGGTTTCGGTCCGAACTTCCGGAAAAGTTCGGTTCGCAGCGAATCCGAACTTCACCCGGTTCGGCCGAACCCGTTTTGACCGAACCCGGTCAAAAACATTATACAAATCGGCAGCCACTTATCTCTATCAATCACTGATAGAGAAAAGAGGCTGCTGATTAAAAATAAAATAAAAAGCATTTCATACGTACCCGGTCGTTGTCTTGGTGACGAGTCCCTCTTCTTCCTCCAGTCCGACCTTTTCTGACGCGGCAGCCTGTGATTGGCTGCAGAGGCCTCTGCAGCCTGTGATTGGCTGCAGAGGCCGCGGCAGCCTGTGATTGGCTGCAGCGCTCACATGGGCTGCATCGTCATCAAGGAATGTCGGGCCGGATGTCGAGAGGGACGCGTCACCAAGGCAACGGCCAGGAGACCGGACTGGAGGAAGCAGGGAGTTCCCGGTAAGTATGAACGTCTTTTTTTTTACAGGTACTGTGATCGGTAGTCACTGTCCAGGGTACTGAAACAGTTACTGCCGATCAGTTAACTCTTTCAGCACCCTGGACAGTGACTATTTAGGGTATGTGCACACACACTAATTACGTCCGTAATTGACGGACGTATTTCGGCCGCAAGTACCGGACCGAACACAGTGCAGGGAGCCGGGCTCCTAGCATCATAGTTATGTACGATGCTAGGAGTCCCTGCCTCTCTGCAGGACAACTGTCCCGTACTGTAATCATGTTTTCAGTACGGGACAGTAGTTCCACGGAGAGGCGGGGACTCCTAGCATCGTACATAAATATGATGCTAGGAGCCCGGCTCCCTGCACTGTGTTCGGTCCGGTACTTGCGGCCGAAATACGTCCGTCAATTACGGACGTAATTAGTGTGTGTGCACATACCCTTACTGACGTCGCCTAGCAATGCTGCCGTAATGACGGGTGCACACATGTAGCCAGCCGTCATTACGGGGCCTCATGCACACGACCATAAAAACACCCGTTATCACGGGTCGTAATTACGACCCGAAATAGCGGGCCCATAGACTTCTGTTAGCCACGGGTACCTTCCCGTTTTCTCACGGGAAGGTGCCCGTGCCGTTAAAAAGATAGAACATGTTCTATTTTTTTATTTTACGGGCCGTGCTCGTAATTACGACTCGTAATTACGAGCACGGCCGGCCACGGGCAGCCGGCCGCTTTATTATAGCAGCACGGCCCGTAAAATAGAAAAATAGAACATGTTCTATTTTTTTAACGGCACGGGCACCTTCCCGTGAGAAAACGGAAAGGTACCCGGGGGTAACAGAAGTCTATGAGCCCGTTATTGCGGGTCGTAATTACGACCCGCAATAACGGGTGTTTTTACGGTGTGCATAATGGGAGCACGGCTCGGAAAAACGAACGGCTGCCCGTGCTCATCTCCTGAAATACTCTGTGCTGCCTTAAACTCTGTGGACAGGTCAGGATCCTGTTTCTTTTAAATGCTGCTAGGGAACACGCTCGATCCACTATATAAGGCTACGCTACAGTGCAGCATTTAAAAGAAACAGGATCCTGACCTGTCCACAGAGTTTAAGGCAGCACAGAGTATTTCAGGAGATGAGCGTGCAGATTCAGTGCTGCTGTGAACTCTGCTCTTACCATTACGTAGCTCTCAGTCTGTTACCTCTCCTCCACTCCTGTCCTCAAGAACACCTTCACATGATTGGCAAGTCACCACGTAATGGTAAGAGCAGAGTTCACAGCAGCACAGAGTATTTCAGGAGATGAGCGTGCGGATCTTGTGCGGGGTGGTGACTTGCCAATCATGTGAAGGTGTTCTTGAGGACAAGAGTGGAGGAGAGGTAACAGACTGAGAGCTACGTAATGGTAAGAGCAGAGTTCACAGCAGCACAGAATATTTCAGGAGAGGAGCGTGCAGATTCTGTGCTGCTGTGAACTCTGCTCTTACCATTACGTAGCTCAGTCTGTTACCTCTCCTCCACTCCTGTCCTCAACAACACCTTCACATGATTGGCAAGTCACCACCCCGCACAAGATCCGCACGCTCTTCTCCTGAAATACTCTGTGCTGCTGTGAACTCTGCTCTTACCATTACGTGGTGACTTGCCAATCATGTGAAGGTGTTCTGGAGGACAGGAGTGGAGGAGAGGTAACAGACTGAGAGCTACGTAATGGTAAGAGCAGAGTTCACAGCAGCACTGAATCTGCACGCTCATCTCCTGAAATACTCTGTGCTGCTTTAAACTCTATGGACAGGTCAGGATCCTGTTTCTTTTAAATGCTGCACTGTAGCGCAGCCTTATATAGTGGATCGAGCGGGTTCCCCAGCAGCATTTAAAAGAAATCGTGTTTGTGTATGTGTGTGTTTGTGTATATATGTGTGTTTGGGTATGTGTCTTTGTCTGTTTTGGTTTTTATATGTGTGTTTGTGTATATGTGTGTGTGTGTGTGTGTGTGTTTATGTGTTTGTGTATATATGGGTGTGTTTGTGTATATGTGTTTGTGTATATATGAGTGTATTTGTGTATATTTTTGTGTGTAGATGTTTGTGTGTGTTTTTGTATATGTGTGTGTGTGTATATGGGTGTGTGTTTTATGTGTGTGTTTGTGTGTATATATGGGTGTGTTTGTGTATATGTGTTTGTGTATATGTGTGTGTTTGGGTATGTGTGTTTTTGTTTGTATATGTGTTTGTGTATATGTGTTCGTGTGTGTGTGTGTGTGTGTGTGTGTGTGTTTGGATATGTGTGTTTTTGTTTGTATATGTGTGAGTTCGTGTATATGTGTGTGTGTGTTTGTGTTTATGTGTGTGTGTGTGTATATCTTGTTGTGTTTGTGTATATATGTGTGTGTTTGTGTATGGTTGTTTGTGTGTGCGTGTATATATGTGTGTAGGTGAGTAGAAGTATTGGTATTGTTCACATTGATAACTGTTTTTTTATGTTGTTGCAGATTTTGATGTACCGATTGGACTACATCTTCGATTCGTTGGACTACTGCGTAGATCTACGTTTTTTCAAATTTTAATAAAATGGTTAACGAGGGTTTTGTTGGGGATTTCTTATTTCAATAAAAAATAATTGTCTTTGTGTTTTTTTTTAAACTTTATTAGTGCCTAGATAATGGCAGTTGGCTGATTGACAGCGTCCATTATTAAGGCGGTACTTAGTGTTAGCCGGTGCAGAGGCTAGCACTAACCACCCATTATTACCCCGGTACCCACCACCACCAGGGGTGCCGGGAAGAGCTTGGTACGATCCAGTATCCGACCATCTGTTGTGATGGTCGGGTACTGGGGCGGCCGTAGGCTGGTATTATGAGGCTGGGAAGGGCCAAAATCAGTGGGCCTTCCCACCCTTGTAATGCTAGGCTGCTGCTGCTGTGTCGTATCGGGCTGGTTATAAAAATGGGGGGGACCCCCACGTCGTTTTTTTTTTTAATTTAACAAATTTAGCAATAGACGGGTCCCCCACATTTTTAATAACCAGCCATATACAAGGCCGCAGCAGTCTGGCATTACATTGGTGGGAAGGGCCACTGGTTTTGTCCATTCCCAGGCTAATAACACTGTGTTGTATGTGGCTGGTTATGATAAATTGGGTGGAACCCCATGTCTTTTAAAAAAAAATAATAATAATAATTTAAAAAAATGACGTGGGGTCCCCCCCCACTTTTATAACCAGCCAGATACAACACAGCAGCAGCAGCCTAGCATTACAAGGGTGGGAAGGTCCACTGTTTTTGGCCCTTCCCAGCCTCATAATACCAGCCTGCATCCGCCCCAGAGCCCGACCATCACAACAGATGGTCGGGTACTGGATCGTACCTGGCTCTTCCCGGCACCCCTGGTGGTGGTGGGTACCGGGGTAATAATGGTGTTTAGTGTTAGCCTCTGCACCGGCTAACACTAAGCCTCGCCTTAGTAATGGATGTTGTCACTCAGACAGCGGCCATTACTAAAGTGGTAGTAATAAAGTTTGAAAAGACAAAGATATAGATAAAATATTTTATTGAAATAAAGCACCCCCAACACAACCCTCATTAACCATTTTATTGTAGAAAAAAAAACGTAATCTAAGTAGTCCTCGAAACCGACGTAGTCCAAACACCAAACCTGTAAAAAAAAAAAAATAATGAAATAAAACATGTCGTAGGCTTAGATTCAGTTTAATGTGTGATACTGACTGTTATACCATGTATAGAAGCCTGCCGTGAAGTTGACTTAGATACAGGGCGCCAGCAGACAGTATCATACATGGCCATACAGACATATATACAAACAAACATACATGCAAACATACATACATACATACATACATATATACAAACATACATACAAGCATGCACATATATACATACAAATATACATACATGCAAACATACACACATATATACATGCAAACTATCATACATACATACATGCATACACACACACACATGAAAACATACATACATACAAACAAACATGCAAAGATACATACATACATACATATATACAAGCATGCACAAATATACATGCAAACAAATACATGCAAACATAATTACATACATGCACATATATATATATAAACATACATGCAAACATACATGCAAAAATAAAAACATGCAAACATACATACATGCACATATATACATACATACATAACAACATACATACAAACATACATGACAACATACATACATGCAAACATACATACATACATACATGCAAACATACATGCAAACATACATACACACATGCAAACATACACACATGCAAACATATATACATGCACATATACATACAAACATGCACATGTATACATACATGCCAACATACATGCAAACATACATGCACATATATACATACATACATGACAACATACATACATACATGCAAATATACATACACACATGCACATATATACATACATGACAACATACATACATACATGACAACATACATACATGCCAACATACATACATACATAAATGCAAACATACATACATACATATATATATACACACATGCAAATATACATACAAACATGCATACATACATGCAAACATACATTCATGCAAACACACATACATACATTCATGCAAACATACATACATACAAATATACATACACACATGCACATATATACATACATACATGACAACATACATACATGACAACATACATGAAAAAATACATACACGCAAACATACACACATGCAAACATACATACATGCAAATATATACATGCAAATATACATACAAACATGCACATATATACATACATGCCAACATACATGCAAACATACATGCACATATATACATACATACATGACAACATACATACATGCCAACATACATACATACATACATACATGCCCAAAAAAATAATAATACGTTCATACTTACTTTCCTCCTGTCCGGCCTCCAGCGATGACGTTTCATCCATGTCGCCGCTGCAGCCTGTGATTGGCTGCAGAGGCGGTCACGTGGGATGAAGCGTCATCCTGACGTGCGTGACCGCCACTACAGCCTGTGATTGGCTGCAGCGGCGAAAGGGATGAAACGTCATCGCTGGAGGCCGGACAGGAGGAAAGTAAGTACGAACGTATAATTTTTATTACATTTAAATTGTATTTTCCGCGCGCCGAGCATGTACTGTCAAGGTTGCTGAAAGAGTTAGTGCAGCCCATTAACTCTATCAGCACCCCGGACAGTAGCATGCTCGGCGCACGGAAGTGACAGGTTCGGTCCGAACCGAACTTTTTTGTGAAATTCGGCGAACTAGCCGAACCGAACTTTTGATAAGTTCGCTCATCTCTAATGCTGGGAGCTCTTAGAAATATTTGGTTCGTAGAGACGTGCTGCGGGGGGGGGGGGGGGGGAGAGAGCTGGGAGAGATGACTCCCCTCTTCCCTCATATCTTTCAATCCTCTTTGTTTTTCCTTTTTCTTTTCTTTTTATTGTTCTTTTTCTGTCATCTGACTCTTGACTATCGTCACAGATGGTCTTTTGTGGGGGGGGGGGGGGGGGGGTGGCAGGAGGGTATAGGGAAATGTCGCAAAGAGATGTTAAATTATGGTACAAGTCTATCTATATTGACAATGGTAGATGTGAGAAGTATTTCGAAATATTGACATTTCTGAAAATCAAGCAGACTTGTAGAGTTAACTGTTTACATTTCGCATTGTGTTCAGATTTTATTGATGTACCCTCGTCTCCCCCTTTTTCCTTCTGTATCCTTACTTTCTTTGTTGAAAATAAAAAATTTGAAATACAAAAAATAAAAAAAATAATAATAAAACTATATTTTCTATGATGTGAAAGGGACACTTCAATGAACAATGTTTCGAAAACTCTTCGGTCATATTACATTGCAAAATTTACCGTTCACTTTGGGTAGGCAACCATGTCAACAAACTTGCCAGGGTAAGAATAATTAGCCTCTTGAGATAAAAAAAAAACCTTACAAATAATTCAGTACTATCGCTCACCTGTATGAGAAATAACTGTACTAACCACTACTAAACTGATAGTGAATTCATGTTGCTTGCGTGAGAGAACACAGGGAACACTGCCAAGAATACATGTATGAGAAACATTTATTTTTGAAAGAACACTGCCCTGTTGAACAAAAATTCTGATAAAATCTGCTGATGTTTTAACCTACCATTGTAAGTATGGCCTTTTTCAGTTAAATGCTGTCAATTTAATTTACTTTTCAGTAATTTGCTTTTGATTTTAATGTAGGGACTTGGAAGACAACAAAAACCCTCAATGCGGTTTGCCATTTTGCATATTTTTGCAAAAAAAACCTTTCAACTAATACCTATTTTTCACAGGATGCAGTCTGGTCTTGTGAGGTTTGGTTAGAATGGGGTGTCATTACTATGTGTGATACACTTAGAAGGTACAGGGTAGCCTGTCTGATGTAATAGTAAGAGCGCATTGGTGGATTAAGTAGACCTTAGGCCACGGGCTGTTCCCCCAAGCTTGGGCACTGCTCTCCACCACCACCCTGCTACGTCGTGTCTATACGAAACACCACATTTCTATGCGAGCATTAACAAATGAGTGTTACGATTCACTTGTCAAAGGGCTTTGTCCCTACATACTGACAGTCTCTAACCATTGTTAACAATATCACACTGTGTAGGGACACATCCTCTTGACAATGGGAATAACAACATGCCTTTTAATTAAAGAATACAAGGATTTCCTATAACAGACATGTCAGGAGAGGGGACAGATCCACGATAAATCCTGTGACTCACAAGTGATGTCTAATCTGATGGGAGTCGTTCTCTTTTCTTCTTTTCTCCATCTGACACAGGCCGCTATGGCGACTTCTCCTGATGACTGAAGTTTCCTGATTAGAAATCTTTGCCCTTCGATTCTGAAGCCATTTTCAACATCTATAGCAACACAAAAATTCAGAAACAAAACAACCTATTGTATTTTTCGGACTAAAAGATGCCGTTTTTAGCAAGAATAAATCTTGCTAAAAAGTCCCTGCGTTTTATATAGTCGGCAGTCAGGGGACCCGGCTGTGCCGGGGCTGCATACCCCTCCTTACTTAACCCCTTCCCAACCCGTGATGTGCCGGCACATCATGGAGCGGGAAGGGGATGATGTATGGAGCAGGCTCACGCGCTGAGCCCACTCCATACACTGCAGGTGTAGATAGGAACAGTGATGGCGCTGTTCCTGGCCGTTTAACTAGTTAAATTCCGCAGTCAATATAAACAGCGGCATTTATAGTGGTTTTCCCATGAAGGACATTTATGACATATCCCAGGTAGACCAATTGTGTCGGGGAGAGGTTCAATTTTTAACAATATCGCAATTTTTCTTGATAAAGTCCTGAGAGAACATGTTTTGAAGGCCCCGTCTTATATCAAAGACACAACAGATTTTTTGCATAAATTACAGCACATTGAGGCTAGAGGTCCTGTATTACTTGTATCATTTGATATTGTATCCTTGTATACTAGTATTGAACACAATAGAGGTTTAAGGGCAATAGAGAAATGTCTCGCCAGCACCAGATGTGACCCAGGGTGTAGACGCTTCATCCTCCAGCTGCTGGAGCTGGTACTAGGGAGGAATTATTTCCTCTTTGGTGACCAGTTCTATCTACAGCTAAGGGGGACGGCGATGGGGTCCAATGTGGCCCCAACGTATGGGAACATCTTTATATCCACCTTTGAGGAGGAGTACGTCTACACCTCCCCACATATGGGCCACATCCGCTGCTGGTGGAGATTTATTGATGACATTTTTGTCATATGGGAGGGTGATGGGTTGTGCCTGGATCAATTTTTGTTAGAACTTAACACTCATATTCCAGCTCTTCAATTTACCATGGTTTGCTCTGACCGAGAGTTACAATTTTTGGACACTTTGGTACAATGGAAAGATGGAGTATTTTCCACAGATTTATTTGTGAAACCCACAGACAGAAACAATCTCCTCTTATATAGCAGTAACCATCCTAGACACATGATTGAGTCTTTACCATGGAGTCAACTACTGAGAGTAGATAGAATTGTGTCAGATACTACACAAAAACAAATTAGGTTGACTCAGATGTGCAATAAATTCAAGAGGAGAGGCTATCCTAGGAATCTTGTACAGAAACATAAGGACAGACTAGATAATGGTTTGGAGTCCAAAATCAAGAGTACACAAGTGGAACGTATACCGTTCATCTCAACCTTTGGCAATTTGAGTGGTCGCATAGGTAATATTCTGCGAAAAAATTGGCCAATAGTGTCCAAGGGGCATAATGAGATTGACACGTTGAGAACACCACCTATTATGTCATATCGGAGGACTAAGAATATCAGAGATACATTGGTTAAGTCAGACGTGGGAAGCAGGAAGAAAAATACACAATCACTACTTTGCCCCCCCAAAAATGGAAATTTTCCATGTTTGAATTGTTGCAATTGCAATAATATTTTGAAAGGGAATAAATTTCAGCATCCATATACTGGGAAGGTCTTCAATATCGGACATAGGTTTACGTGCAATTCAGACTTCGTTGTGTATATGATCACATGTCCCTGTTCATTAATCTACATAGGAGAGACGACTATGCATATTAAATTGAGAATCAATAAGCATAAAAGTACAATCAGGAAGAAAATGATGGAACTTCCATTACCGAGGCATTTTATTGAGAAAAAATCATCAGTTAAATCAATTGAGATTTAGGGTAATAGATTGTGTCCCGATACTCAGGAGGGGAGGGGATAGACAGAAGCTATTGAAAAAGAAGGAATTACGTTGGATCTTTGAATTCGATTCCCTATACCCCAAAGGTTTGAATCTAGAATATAAGATAATACCTGGACTCTGAGATCCCATTGCTGTTTTTAACATTTAGGCTTGACAAAGACAAAGACAAAGACCCCTCACTCACTATGGGTCGAAACGTTGCCTGTCGTTTGTGGATGTCTTGAATAAAACCACTTTGATGATTTGAAGACGTGTGCTGTTGTCCTACTACTTTTTTGAAATATCCACAGGATATGTCATAAATGTCAGATAGATGCGGGTCCCACCTCTGGGACCCGCATCTATCTCTAGAACGGGGCCACCTAAGCCCTGTTCTATCTTACCCGGCTCTGTGGTCTTCCTGTTAACATGGTCGAGTTACGGAAACAGCGTAACTCGCTGAGTTACGCAGTTTCTGTAACTCCTATAGAACTGAATAGTAGTTACAGAAACAGCGTAGCATGCTACGCTGCTTCTGTAACTGTCATTCACAACTATGGGAGTTACGGAAACAGCGTAGCTCAGCGAGTTACGCGGTTTCCGTAACTCATCCATGTATTTCAGTGTATTGTACCAGCAATCTAATGGTCGCTGCTTCAAGTCCCCTAGGGGAGATAATAAAATGTGTAAAAAAAAAAGTTAGATACATTTTCAGGAGTGTAAAAAAAAAATTTAAGTTCAAAAAACAACCTTTTTCCATTTTTCCCCAAGCACAATGTAAAAATAAAATAAAAAAAATTGGTATCGCTGCATTCGTAAAAGTCCAAAACTATTACAATATAGCATTATTTGACTCACACAGTGAACAGTGTAAGAAAAATAAATTTAAAACCCCAAAATCAGTCTTTTGGTCACCATAGCGCTAAAAAGAATGAAATAAAATGTGATAAAAAAATCATATGTACCAAAAAAATGGTTCTATTAAAAACTGCAGCTCGTCCTGCAAAAAATAAGCCCTCACACTGATGAAATGTAAAATTATAAGTTATGGCTCTCAGAATGTGGTGAAACTGAACACATTTTTTTCTTTGTAAAAGAAGTAAAATATTAAATGTTTTCCTATTTTCTGTTGTCCAAAACCTGGGTGCGTCTTATAGGCGGGTGCGTCTTATAGTCCGAAAAATACGGTACATTGTTTTATACCTCAGACCAAACCCATAAGCAAATTGAGACCTCAGTCCCATACATTACCTCAGACCAATAAATTCAGTCCCCAAGGGGTAACTCTACTTTTAAAAAACTTTTGGCATGTCAAAGTGCTATGTTAGAAGAAGTTTTGATTACTGGGGGTCCGAGAACAGAGACCCCATCGATCGCTAAAACAACGTGGCAGAGCACTGTTCCACTTAATTTCTGATCGTCTTTCCTCAGGCCAGTGTACGGGCTTTCTATTGTGTCCGTACACCGCTTGCTCGGCTATCAGAGGAAAGACAATCAGAAACTCACCTGAGCGATTCTGCCCCTTTGTTTTAGTGATCTGTGCGGGTCTCAGTGCTCGGATCCCCACCAATAAGAACTTTTAATAGGTCATTATGACATGTCAATTTTTTTTTTTAAAAGTTTAGTTACCCTTTAAGCAAACAGACACCACTCCCTTTGCAATAAAATAACTCCCGAGGGCCAAACTCACTGCGGAGTGCTCTATGGGAGGGTCTGAGCATCTGACTCATATGGGTCTGGGGGAAGGCGTTTGAAGCAGTCAGAATCTCTGTCCCCCCTCTTGCAGTATAATAACTACTCTATGGGGGGTGGGATTATACTGCAAGGAGGGTTCTGAGCATCTGACTGACTGCAAAGGGCTCTATGGGTGGGGAACAATCTTCCCGCCCATAGAGCCCGCAGTCACTTTGAGATGTACGTTATTGTTTTTGTACAACACACACACACTATATACACAATTCACACTCACACCATACACACCACATTATATAGAATTACATTGTACACACTATAAACACTATATAGACTTACATTATATACACAATACACACTATTTACAAATCACACTAACACCACACACTATATATTCAAACCACACACTATATACACATAGTACACACACACACTAGACTTACATTATACAGACACACTATACATTATATGCATTTAACACACGCACTATAAACACTATTCAGACGACCTACATTATACACACTATAAATTCTATACTAACAGCAGACACTATATAGACTTACACTATATACACACACCACACTATATAGACATGTTATACACACACACACACACACACACACACACACACACACACTATAAACACACTATATACACACATACACTCTTACATTATACACACACATACTATATGCACATTATACACACTATAAACACAGTACACACTATATAGACTTACATTATGTTTGTTATATATATACACACACACACACACACACACACACCACACTTACCAGAGCCTCTTCCACTGCAGTGCTTGGGTACAGCCTATAGGACTTTAATCATGTGACTGATGTCACTGCAGGTCCTACACCTCCTAGTTGCAGTCATCAAGCAGCTGCTGGAAGTGTAGACAGACTGTACAGTGCACAGCAGCACAGAGGAGCAGACTGTCAGTGAGAGTGACTCCAGCATCTGCCCATCACAATCTCTAACAGTCTGCTCTCTACAGCTGGGGTGCTGTGCGGCCCCTTACCCAGTGGGAGAATGATGCGCCCCCTCTTCCGTGGCCTAGCTCGCTACAGCAATTGACTCCCCCTGCACACCTCTCGCCCCATCTCTTCATCGCAAGTGGGACCGACGACCACGATAAAGCGGCCGGCATCAGCCCTGCATCGAACCGCCCATACAAGGATTCGACACTGCAAGGGCGTAACTAATAGGCATGACTAATAAGCTAGCATCGTGCACTAAATGTAACTGTGTGACTGGCACCTTATAGAAGCCTTATATATGTACAATTGTAATACTAAGAAACCACCTCCTCATGAGTGTCGTCTTTTTTCAACCGTACTAACTATGTAACTATGAGTGGTAGGTGTGTGAGTGGCTATTTATCAGTATTTTGAACTTGGTTAACCTCCCTTCATACCACATTGTGGCTTGCTTGCATGCGCCTGGGTTCAATCTGCACTTGTATCAGTAAGGCCCCATTCCCATCACATTTGTGCTATTCGCCGAGCATATGTTTTTTTTATAAAAACGTGGACAATTGAAATCGTATACAAACGTGTACCATTTTCTGTTTACGTCTGTTTTTTTTATAGCGTGTACGTTTCGTGTATACTCATATGTTTAGGTATGTCCATTTTTTAGTGAACACTGATAGAAAAGAAAAAAAAAACTTGATAGATTTACTGTATGTAAACGCATACAAACAAACAGCATTACGTTTGCATACATTGTCCATTGAGATTAATGCAAAAAAAAAAGTTACGTCGCGTATACCTTTTTTTTTAAAGTACAGAATAGTGTAGCAGACTACGCATTTCAGTACTTTCCATAAACAATATCCCAACGTAAATCATGACCAATATAGACTAAACGGATGCTATTTTGGTCTACGTATACATTCGGCGGATAGTACAAACGCAATGTGAATGGGGCCTAAGTAAGGCCTTTTTCAGGGATATACATGATAATTAATTATTAACCATTTCAACCCCTAATAAATTGGTGTAGAATTAATATTGCTTGCGTAAGAGCACAACTGAAACACTGCCAAGAATCCATGCATAAGAAACATTTATTTTTAAAAGAACACCGCCCTTTTAAACTAAATATCTGTTACAATCTGCATAAAAAGTTAAATGCTTTGTAAATACTTTCCATTATTTATTTGTACTCATTTCGGGCTATACGTCATTTACACCCAAAGTGAAAGTAAAACTTCTGCTTTTCTTTTTTTTTTTCTTTGAAACTTTATGTGGGTTATCTTTACCTTGCACACATTCATACATATATGAATGCACTTCTATGCAGTTTGGGGGAACATCGTCGAAAAGTGTTTGCATTGGTACAATACGGGCGCCCCTGCTTCCATCGGATCTGCTTGGGCTATGGTAATACCACATTTCTATACAGTACAGTGCAAAAGTTTTAAGCAGTTGTGGACAAATGCTGCAAAGTAAGAATGTTTCGAAAATAGAAGGGTTAATAGTTGTTTTTTTTTATCAATTGACAAAATGAAAAGTGAAAGAACAGTAGAGAAATTAAAATCAATATTTGGTGTGACCCTCCTTTGCCTTCAAAACAGCATCAATTATTCTAGGTACACTTGCACACACATTTTGAAGGAACACAGCAGGGAGGTTGTTCCAAACATCTTGGAGAACTAACCACAGATAACCACAGATAACCACTGAATATAATTATTTTCTTTTATTATTCTTTTCTTTACAAACACACAAAAAAATCTCAAAAGAGGGAGAAAAAAATATATATAATATAATCATATATACATATAACAAATCCCAAAGGCGAGGATCTTAAATTTTATTTTGTGCAACCAACTAGGAGTATAATAAATCCTATGGAGGATGAAGAATTGTGTCACCCTGTGTGAATTATTAAACTCAGTCCTTAATCTAGAATAGAGCAACAAGATCAATTTATCTGTCCATTTCCAGCTACTCAACATTTTTACAAACTCATTATAGGCCGTTTCCAAATAACCTGAATTGGCATTGCTCTTCATAATTGATTTGACTTGTATATAACTAAAAGCCAGTTCCCTAAGTTCCCCAATTTCTTTCTTGATAACATCCCAAGTTTTAATAGTTCAATTTTCAAAACAATTGGTGAACATACCAATAACCCCTTGTGATCAAGTAATTTCTTCTGTCAAAATCTACTATTTTCCCTAAGTGGGTATTATACCACAAGGGGGCGACACACAGCGAGTCAGCGACTCCAAAGTACTTCCTCAGTTTTAGCCATATTTCCCGCATTAACTTCACAAGTGGGATTTTACTCCACCTCCTATCGTTCAACTGTCCAGACTCCAGCAAAGCGAAGATGTTTGGCAAATGATCAGAACTATTACTGACCAATGAATTAAAAAAAAAAAAGACAAAATTGTTCTAGTTTCATAAGCAAAGCCAAGTGCATTACTATATAATACAGCTTCATATTCAGGACAGTTAAGCTCCTCAGTTCCTTTGACCTAGTCAAAGTTGTTAACTTCAACCTTACAATGTCATCCCCCATATTAATTGAAAAGATTTTCTATTGCTTTAACCCAGGGGTCTCAAACTCGGCCGGGTAAGTGGGCCGCATATAGAAAAAATGGGAAGTTGACGGGCCGCATTACTTTCAAATTTGATACAATACAAATTATTGTTAATCAATTAGTTATTTGAACTACTATAACACTATATTACTAGAATAATAATACTACATTACTATAATAATAGCGCTAGGTTTAAAATTTGAGATATTTCTCCACGTGCTTATTTCAACAATCCAACTTTCCAGTTTAAGTGTCGCTAAATGCAGTCCGGCGGCTCAGTTAGCACACGTCAAGATTGGGCAGCCCCTTTTTAGATAGTGCCGCAGTGCCCTCTGTGGATGCTGCCGCAGTGCCCTCTGTGGATAATGCAACACACCCCTAGATAAGGCCACAGTGCCCTCTGTAGATAAGGCCACAGTGCCCTCTGTAGATAAGGCCACAGTGCCCTCTGTAGATAAGGCCACAGTGCCCTCTGTAGATAATGCGACACACCCCTAGATAATGCCAGTGTCCTCTTCAGATACTGTCACACACCCACTTGTAGATAACGCCACAGTGCCCTCTGTAGAGGCTGCCACAGTGCCCTCTGTAGAGGCTGCCACAGTGCCCTCTGTAGAGGCTGCCACAGTGCCCTCTGTAGAGGCTGCCACAGTGATGTCAGTGGCTTGCCCAGAGCTGGAGTCCCAGGCAGAGCGCTAGTAGGCTCTTCCTGGGACTCCAGCTGTGCTCCTGACATCACTGGGACTCCTGCTCTGGGGAAGCCCCTGACATCATTGTCGATGTATGGACAGCGATGTCAGAGGCTTCCCCAGAGTCCCGGAGCAGAGCCGATAATAGCGCTCTGCCCGGGACTCGGCTCTGGGGAAGACCCTGAAACACTGTTCATATGTGGACAGCGATGTCAGGGAATTCCAAAGAGTCCAGGAGCAGAGCCGACACCAGCGCTCTGCTCCGCTCTGGGCAAGACCCCGACACACTGTCCATATATGGGCAGCGATGTCAGGGAATTCCACAGAGTCCCGGAGCAGAGCCTGTACTAGCGCTCTGCCAAGGACTCCGGCTCTGGGGAAGCCCCAGACATCGCTGTTCATATAAGGACAGCGATGTCAGGCAATTCCAGAGTCTCGGAGCAGAGCCGATACTAGCGGCTCTGTGTCCCGCGGGCCGCAGATGACAGCCCAAGGGGCCGCATGCGGCCCGCGTGCTTGAGACCCCTGCTTTAACCCCTCAAGGACACAGCCTATTTTGGCCTTGTGGCACAGCCGATTTTTGCAAATCTGACATGTGTCACTTTATGTGGTAATAACTCCGGAATGCTTTTGCCTATCCAAGCGATTCTGAGATTGTTTTCTCGTGACATGTTGTACTTTATGATACTGAAAATTTCGTTGTTAAATTCAATATTTATTTGTAAAAAACACCAAAATTTAGAGAAAATTTGCAAAAATCTGCATTTTTCTAAATTGTAATGTATCTGCTTGTAAAACAGATCGTAATACCACACAAAATATTTACTAGTTAACATTTCCCATATGTCTACTTTATGTTTGCATCGTTTTTTGAACGTGCTTTTATTTTTCTATGACCTCACAAGGCTTAGAACTTTAGCAGCAATTTCTCGCATTTTCAAGAAAATTTCAAAAGGCTATTTTTTCAGGGACCAGTTCAGTTCTGAAGTGGCTTTGAGGGCCTTATATATTAGAAACCCCCTATAAAACACCCCATTTTAAAAACTGCACCCCTCAAAGTATTCAAAACCACATTCAGATTATTTTTTTTAACCCTTTAGGCATTTCACAGGAAATAAAGCAAAGTAGAGGTGAAATTTACAAATTTCAATTTTTTTTTACTAAATTCATTTGTAATACAGTTTTTTCTGTACCACAGAAGGTTTTACCCAAGAAATGTAACTCAATATTTATTGCCCAGATTCTGCAATTTTTAGAAATATCCCACATGTGGCCCTAGTGTGGTAATGGACTGAAATAGCGGCCTCAGAAGCAAAGGAGCACGTGGAGGATTTTGGGGCCTCTATTTTATTAGAATATATTTTAGGCACCATGTCAGGTTTGAAGAGGTCTTGTGGTGCCAAAACAGTGGAAACTCCCCAAAAGTGACCCCATTTTGGAAACTACACCCCTCAAGGAATTTTTCAAGAGGTCTTTGAGAATGAAAATCTACTTTTTTTCTGAAAAAGCATACAATGTTTTCGTTTTTACAAGGAATAAAGGAGAAAAAGCACCCCAACATTTGTAAAGCAATGTCTCCCGATTACGGCAATACCCCATATGTGGTAATAAACTGCTGTTTGGACCCACGGCAGGGCTCAGAAGGGAAAGAGGGCCATTTGGATTTTGGAGCGCAGATTTTGCTGGAATGGTTTTCGGTGCCATGTCGTGTTTGCAAAGCCCTGGAGAGACCATAACAGTGGAAACTCCCCAAAAGTGACCCCATTTTGGAAACTACACCCCTCAAGGAATTTTTCTAGGGGTGTAGTGTGCATTTTGACCCTACACGTTTTTTGCTGAATTTATGGGAATTATGCAGTGAAATTGAAAATCTAAATTTTTTCTAATAAAATGTAGTTTTAGCTCAGATTTTTTCATTTTTACAACAGATAAAGGAGAAAAAGCACCCCAATATTTGTAAAGCAAACTCTTCTGAGCACAGCAATACCCCATATGTGGTAATAAACTGCTGTTTGGACACATGGCGGAAGTTAGAAAGGACGGAGCACCATTTGACTTTTGGAGCTCAAGTTTTGCTGGAATGGTTTGCGGCCCCATGTCACATTTGCAAAGCCACTGAGGGGCCAAAATAGTGCAAACCCGGCAAAAGTGACCCCATTTGGGAAACTATACCCCTCATGGAATTTATCTAGCGATATAGTGAGCATTTTGACCCCACAGTTTTTTTGCTGAATTATTGGGATTATGCAGTGAAAATGAAAATCTACATTCTTTCCACTAAAATGTTGAATTGTTTTCATTTTCACAAGGAATAAAGGAGAAAAAGTGCCCCAACAATTGTAAAGCAATTTCTCCCGAGTACGGCAATACCCCATATGTGGTTATAAACTGCTGCTTGGATACACCGCAGGGCTCAGAATGGCAGGAGTGCTACTTGGCATGTAGATTTTGGTTGATTGTTTTTTGGGCGCCATGTCGCATTTGCAGAGTCCCTGAAGTACCCGTACAGTAGAAACCCCTGAGAAGTGACTCCATTTTGGAAACTTTACCCCTCAGGCTAATCATCTAGGGGTGTACTCAGCATTTTCATCCCACAGGTGTTTCATAGATTGTTTTAGAATGAGGCAGTGAAAATGAAAAATTATTTTTTTTTCCAAAAAATATGTAGTTTTGCACCCAATTTTTTTTCCCACAAGGGGTAATAGGAGAAAAAACAACACATAATTTGTTACCCAATTTCTCCCGAGTACGGCAATACCCCATGTGTGGCCCTAAACTGCTGTTTGAGCACATGGCAGAGCTCAAAATGGATGGAGTGCCATGTGGCTTTTAGAGCACAGATTTTGCTGGACTGGTGTACGGGCGCCATGTCGCATTTGCAGAGCGTTCTTAGGTACCAGAGTAGAGTGTAAAACCATGAGAAGTGACCCCATTTTGTAAACTACACCCCTCAAGGCATTTATCATTTGCCTGGACATATGACAGGGCTTAGGAGTGAAAGGCGCATGTGAGACCTATTTTGGTGATTTTCGCAGCATAAGCCCACAACGGCAGGGCTCTGAGGTCAAATAGTAAAACAAACCCCCAAGTAGTGACCCCTATTTTGGAAACTGAACCGCTCAAGGCATTTTGACCACACAGGTTTTTTTTTTTTCTATTAGAAATGAATGCTCAGTGGATGGTGCAAAGTGAAAATTTCCACAGGTATGTGCCATTTTAGTGCACAATATTTTGTGCCCAGTTCGTGCCACTGAAGACAAATACCTCAAACTGTTAAGCGGGTTCTCCCGGGTATGGCGATGCCATATAGGTGGACGTACACTGCTGCTTGGGCACGTTGCAGGGCGCGCCATTTGGCTTTTGGAGCGTGGATTTTGCTCGCTAGTTGTTTTGTTTGGGGTTTTGCTGGTATTTCAGTTATGATGTGGGGGCATATGTAAGCTGTGCGGAGAACATCAGGGGTATAATAAGAGAGTATAATAATGGGGTAAATAAATAATTATAATAATTGTCGCACTGATAAATGGCGCCCGATCTTATCCGCTTTTGGACACTTTGCACATTTTGCATCGCCATATTCTGAGAGCCAAAACGTCTTTATTTTTTCTCCACCTGAGCCGTGTGAGGGCTTATTTGTTGCGGGACAATCTGTAGATTTCATTGGTACCATTTTGGGGTACATGCGATTTTTTGATCACTTTGTATTTCATTTTCTTGGCAAGCAAGGTGACCAAAAACCTGCAATTTTGATGTTTTTTATTATTTCTTTTGTTCGGCGTTCGCCATGCGCTATGAATGACAATTTTACGTTATTCTACGGGTCGGTACGATTACGGTGATACCAGATATATATAGTTTTTCTTATGTTTTGCAGCGTCTGCATGATAAAATCACTTTTGTTTCAAATAATTTATTTTTGGCGTCACCATATTCTGAGAGCCATAACTTTTTTATTTTTCCGTCAAAAAAGCGGTGGGAGAGCTTGTTTTTTTGCGGGACGGGCTGCGTTTTTTAATGGTATAATTTTGGGGTACATGCAACTTTTAGATCCCTTTTTTTATTCTGTTTTGCGAGGGGTAGCGACTAAAACAGCGATTCTGGAATAGTATTTTATTTTATTTTTTTACGGTGTTCACCGTACGGGTAAAATAGCGTGATATTTTTATAGTTGGGGTCGTTACGGACGCGGGGATACCACATATGTGTACTTTTTTTTATTTTTTCCTATAATAAAAGACTTATTACTTTACAACATTTTTTTTTTTGTCCCACTAGGGAACTTGAAGGCATGAAGCCCTGATCGCTATTCTAATACACTGCACTACCTACATAGTGCAGTGTATTAGAGCTGTCAGCTATTCACTGACAGCAAGCCTATTAGGCTTCGCCTCCCGGCGGGGCCTAGTAGGCTTCCATACTAGGAAGCGATTGTTAGGCTATGGTTGCCATAGCAACCATCGGAACACCCGCAGGTGCTGATGGTTGTCATTAGCAACCATAAGGTACGATCTAGTCACTTAGATGCAGCGATAGCTGCATCTAAGGGATTAATCGGCCGGATCGGAGACTTGCTCCGGTCCTGGCCAATAGGGCACGATGTCAGCTGTGACAAGCAGCTGAGACACGCGCCCGTGGCAACCATCGTGGTTGCCGACAGGCTACAAGACACTTCGATGCATCGATCACGTTAATCGATGCATCGAAGGGGTTAATCGGCCGGATCGGAGCCTAGCTCCGGTCCTGGCCGTTGCAGAGGGGCGTCGGACAGCTGATTCCCGGCGGTGATAGCGCTGGCTCAGCTTCTGAGCCAGCGCCATCACATAACCTACGTCATGGAGCTGTGATTGGTCAGTCTGCTTTGACTGACCAATCACAGCGATCGCCGGCAGGAGACCGCTGTGAATGGTCGCCTGCCGTCTTACTGTGCCGGTCAACTGTCATAAACAGTTGACGGCACAGTTCTGTCACCTTGTCCTTTGACAGGGTGACAGAAATTAGCCAGGACGCGCCGGTACGTCCCTGTGCCTTAAAACACTTCAATGCAGGACGTACTGGTGCATCCTGGGGCGCTAAGGGGTTAAAGTCTATAGCCACAGGAGTGTTCGCCAAAATGAACAGAAGTTTGGAAAGAATGGACATCTTAATCATGGCAATATTATCCACCCTAGAAAAGGCATTCTATTCCATAGAATTATTTTAGAGCCAAGCTTCCTAATCAAAGGCTAAAAATTCAAATCAATATATTCAATATTATTTTTTTGGGGGGGGGGGTGGGATTACCCTAAACATGGGGTTAGTAAAAAATAAAAACAAATCCATCCAGTCCTACTGGGCTACCAGCGTTATCCACAGCACCCCTGTTTTTGTAATTATGACCCAGTCTATGATCGCCTTTACAAATTGAGACCCCTTATCTCCCTTCTAAGAGTCATTTTTAATTTTATATACCCCAGACCAAAAATTATCGGTAGACGAGTCTCTTATGAGCTTCAAGGGCCATCTATCGTTTAGCAAATTTATCCCCTCCAAAAGTGCCTGATACAGTGTCAAACTGTACAAGGTGTGTCAGAGGACAACGGGCTACACCTGTGGATTTTTTATTTATGAGGGCAGGGACCACCTCCTTAACCCACAGGATGCCCTAGAGGATATTGCCATTAGTGGGAAAATCGTCTGGGAACTCATGGTGCCATTCCTACAAAAAGGCTACCATGTGTACACGGACAAATATTCAACTAGTTTCCCCCTGTATAAGTCCCTCCATGCTGCTGGTACGGGGGCCTGTGGAACTGTATGTAAAAATAGAGTCGGCTTCCCTTAACAACTGGTGTCCAGACGTATAACAAGGGGTGTATCACTCTCATTTGCAAGTGACCAGATGCTTGCTGTCAAGTCGAGTGACAAAAAGGAGGTGTATATGCTCACCACCGTGCAGGAGTACACCACAGTGGCAGTAAGAGAGAGGGGAGCTACCACTGATAAGAGGAAACCGGTCTGTGTAGTGGATTATAATAAATTCATTGGGGGAGTCGATCTATCTGACCAGGTCCTGCAACCTTACTTAGTCAAACGTAAGACTAGGACATGGTTATAAAAATGTAGGACCAGATTGCTACATATAACAGCTATGTGCTCTACAAGACCCAAGGAACGCTCAGTTTCCTACAATAGCAGGAAAAAAAAAATAAAAAAAAAATCATCGAGCACCCCGTTGGACTCCCCTGCACCTGGAGAATCCTTTGAGACAGAGGATGTCCAAAAGCTCGCTGAGCACCACTTTCTTCACCCCGTCCCTGCCACTGAGAACCAAAGATACCCCTAAAAGAGATGCCGTGTGTGCAGTAAACATGGAAAGAGGAGGGATACCCGGTTTTACTGCTCCATGTGCCCTTCAAAACCAGGTGTAAAGGATCTGCCAGGCACTGCGGGGTTAACTCCCAGAACTAATCAGTCAGCACCTGAGAATACATCCCTGAGACTGACTCCTGCTTCCACCATTCAGGCTGGCAGGCTTAGGAGTGGGAGAGCCTATCGTAACCTGGCCAGACTCAGCTAGCTCCCGCCCTCGGTCTATTTAAGCCTGCACTTCCTGTCCCTCGGTGCTTGTTATTGCTTTGGTTTCCTTCCTTGTGGTTCCTGGCCCAGCTACAGCTCCTGCTATTTTTGATCCTGCTCCATACCGACCCTGGCTTACCGACTACTCTTCTGCTTTTCGTTTTGTACCTCGCACACTCCTGGCTTGACTCGGCTCGTTCACCACTCTGGTTGCTCACGGTGTTGCCGTGGGCAACGGCCCCTTTTCCTTGCTTGTGTTCCTTGTATGTTTGTCGTGTTTGTCGTGCACTTACTGAGCGCAGGGACCGCCGCCCAGTTGTACCCCGTCGCCTAGGGCGGGTCGTTGCAAGTAGGCAGGGACAGAGTGGCGGGTAGATTAGGGCTCACTTGTCCGTCTCCCTACCCCCTGCCGTTACATAATAACAAGCCCATACCTAGTCTACCCCTGGTCCCTGACACCACTATGGATCCCCGTGAGACCCTGGCTCAGCAAATGCAGGGTCTCTCCCTACAGGTCCAGGCCCTGGCTCAGAGGGTCAACCAGCCTGATGCTACCCTGGTAGTTCCCCGCACCGCACCTCTTGAACCCCACCTCAAGTTGCCTGACCGGTTCTCAGGGGACCGGAGGACTTTTCTCTCCTTTCGGGAGAGTTGTAGGCTTTACTTTCGTTTAAAGCCTCATTCCTCAGGTTCTGAGAGCCAGCGGGTGGGTATAATTATGTCCCGGCTCCAGGAAGGGCCCCAAGAGTGGGCCTTCTCCTTGGCTCCTGACGCCCCCGAACTTTCCTCCGTTGATTGTTTCTTTTCTGCTCTCGGACTTATTTATGACGAGACTGACAGGACTGCCTTTGCCGAGAGTCAGCTGGTGACCTTAAGTCAGGGTAAGAGACCTGTTGAGGAGTATTGCTCTGACTTTCGGAAGTGGTGCGTAGCTTCTCGGTGGAATGACCCTGCCTTAAGGTGCCAGTTTAGGTTGGGTCTGTCGAATGCCCTGAAAGACCTGCTAGTTAGCTATCCCTCTTGTGACTCCCTAGACCAGGTTATGGCTTTAGCGATACGACTTGACCGACGTCTCAGGGAACGACAACGTGAACGTTTATGTGTTTTCTCCTCCGACTCCCCCATGATGCCTCCCGAAGCTCCGTTGCTTCGTTCCTCCCCGAAAGATTCAGAGATACCTATGCAACTCGGGGCCTCCGTGTCCCCCCAACAACGTAGAGAATTCCGCAGGAAGAATGGTCTCTGCTTCTACTGTGGGGACGACAAGCATCAAGTGAACAACTGTCCTAAGCGTAAGGTTGCAGCCAGAGAACTTCCGCGTCTAAGTGATCATCGGGGAGGTCACTTGGGCGCACAGGTATTTCCCGTAAATATGAAACGTACTAAGATCTTGCTTCCCTTTCAGGTCTCTTTTGGTGGTAGGTCTGCTACCGGCAGTGCTTTCGTGGATTCAGGGTCCTCTACTAATATCATGTCTGTGGAATTTGTTATGTCCCTTGCTATGCCTCTTATTGATTTGCCTAAACCTGTCCCGGTAGTGGGTATCGACGCCACTCCTCTTGCTAATGGTTATTTTACACAGCATACCCCTGTTTTTGAACTCCTTGTTGGCTCCATGCATTTGGAGCAATGCTCTGTACCGTTGATGCAGGGATTATCGTACGATTTGGTGCTAGGTCTTCCCTGGTTGCAGTTGCATAATCCCACGTTTGACTGGAATACTGGGGAGCTAACCAAATGGGGTAATGAATGTTGTACGTCATGTTTTTCTGTTAATTCTATTTCTCCCCCTAAGGAGGCGAATACGCTACCCGAGTTTGTTCAGGACTTCGCTGATGTTTTCTCTAGGGAGGCCTCCGAAGTGTTACCTCCTCATAGAGAATACGATTGCGCTATCGAATTGGTACCAGGAGCTAAGCTTCCTAAGGGTAGGATATTTAATCTTTCTTGTCCCGAACGTGAAGCTATGAGAGTGTATATCCAGGAATCCCTGGCCAAGGGTTACATTCGTCCCTCTTCTTCTCCGGTAGGTGCTGGCTTCTTCTTCGTGGGGAAGAAGGATGGTGGTCTTAGGCCATGCATCGACTACCGTAGCCTGAATAAGGTCACGGTAAGGAACCAGTATCCCCTTCCTTTGATTCCAGATCTCTTTAATCAGGTTCAGGGGGCCCAATGGTTTTCTAAATTGGATCTACGGGGGGCGTATAACCTTATTCGCATCAAAGAGGGGGATGAGTGGAAGACTGCGTTTAACACGCCCGAAGGCCATTTCGAATACCTAGTCATGCCCTTTGGGTTGTGTAATGCCCCTGCGGTCTTCCAGAATTTCATAAATGAGATTTTGAGAAATTACCTGGGGATTTTTCTGGTAGTGTACCTTGATGACATACTGGTGTTTTCCAAGGACTGGTCCTCGCACGTGGAGCATGTCAGGAAGGTGCTCCAGGTCCTTCGGGAAAATAAACTGTTTGCCAAAACCGAAAAATGTGTGTTTGGGGTACAGGAGATTCCATTTTTGGGTCAAATCCTCACTCCTCATGAATTCCGCATGGACCCCGCCAAGGTTCAGGCTGTGGCGGAATGGGTCCAACCTGCCTCCCTGAAGGCGTTACAGTGTTTTTTGGGATTTGCTAATTATTACAGGAGATTTATTGCTAACTTCTCGGTCATCGCTAAGCCCCTTACGGACCTCACTCGCAAAGGTGCTGATCTCCTCCACTGGCCTCCTGAGGCTGTCCAGGCTTTTGAGGTCCTTAAGAAGTGCTTTGTCTCGGCCCCGGTGCTGGTTCAGCCCAACCAAATGGAGCCATTTATCGTGGAAGTTGACGCATCTGAGGTGGGAGTGGGGGCTGTCTTGTCCCAGGGTACCAGGTCCCTCACCCATCTCCGCCCCTGTGCCTACTTCTCCAGGAAGTTTTCGCCAACTGAAAGTAACTATGATATTGGCAACCGCGAACTCTTAGCCATTAAATGGGCATTTGAAGAGTGGCGCCACTTCCTGGAGGGGGCTAGGCACCAGGTAACGGTCCTTACCGACCACAAGAATCTGGTGTTCCTAGAATCTGCCCGGAGGCTAAACCCGAGACAAGCTCGATGGGCGTTATTTTTTACCAGATTCAATTTTTTGGTTACCTATAGGGCTGGGTCTAAAAATATTAAGGCTGATGCACTGTCGCGTAGCTTCATGGCCAGCCCTCCTTCGGAGGAAGATCAAGCTTGTATTTTGCCTCCAGGTATAATCATTTCCTCGATCGATTCTGATTTAGTCTCTGAAATTGCTGCTGATCAAGGTGCAGCTCCCGGGAACCTTCCTGAGAACAAGCTGTTTGTTCCCCTGCAATTCCGGCTAAGGGTACTTAGGGAAAATCATGACTCCGCACTATCTGGCCATCCAGGCATCCTGGGTACCAAACACCTCATTACCAGAAATTATTGGTGGCCTGGGTTGCCTAAAGACGTTAAGGCCTACGTCGCCGCTTGTGAGGTTTGTGCTAGGTCCAAGACTCCCAGGTCCCGACCAGCGGGCTTACTGCGTTCGTTGCCCATTCCCCAGAGACCTTGGACACATATCTCCATGGATTTTATCACCGATTTGCCTCCATCCCAAGGCAAGTCGGTGGTGTGGGTGGTGGTGGACCGCTTCAGTAAGATGTGCCACTTTGTGCCCCTCAAGAAACTACCCAACGCCAAAACGTTGGCTACCTTGTTTGTCAAACACATCCTGCGTCTCCATGGGGTCCCTGTCAATATTGTTTCGGACAGAGGGGTACAATTTGTTTCATTGTTTTGGAGAGCCTTCTGTATGAAGTTGGGGATTGATCTGTCCTTCTCCTCTGCCTTCCATCCTGAAACCAATGGCCAAACGGAGAGGACTAATCAGTCCCTAGAACAATACTTAAGGTGTTTTGTCTCTGACTGTCAATTTGATTGGGTCTCTTTCATTCCCCTCGCCGAATTTTCCCTTAATAACCGGGTCAGTAACTCGTCTGGGGTCTCTCCTTTTTTTTGTAATTTTGGGTTTAATCCACGGTTCTCCTCCGTTTCACCTGGTAGTTCCAACAATCCTGAGGTAGAGGTCGTTCATCGGGAACTGTGCACAGTCTGGGCCCAGGTTCAGAAAAACCTAGAGGTGTCCCAGAGCGTACAAAAAACTCAGGCTGATAAAAAACGTTCTGCTAACCCCCTGTTTATGGTCGGGGATCTGGTGTGGTTGTCGTCTAGGAACTTGCGTCTCAAGGTTCCGTCCAAGAAGTTTGCTCCCCGGTTTATTGGGCCGTATAAGGTCATTGAGGTCCTCAATCCTGTCTCCTTCCGGCTGGAGTTACCCCCGTCTTTTCGGATACACGACATGTTTCATGCCTCCCTCCTCAAACGCTGCTCCCCGTCCTTGGCTCCCTCGAGGAGACCTCCTGTTCCCATCCTCACCCCGGAGGGGGTGGAATTCGAGGTGGCCAGGATTGTGGACAGCAAGATGGTCCAAGGCTCCCTCCAGTACCTGGTCCATTGGAGAGGATACGGGCCCGAGGAGAGGACTTGGGTACCCGCCCGGGATGTTCACGCTGGGGTATTGGTCAGGAGGTTCCACCTGCGTTTCCCCAGTAAGCCAGGTCCACTTAGAAAGGGTCCGGTGGCCCCTCATAAAAGGGGGGGTACTGTAAAGGATCTGCCAGGCACTGCGGGGTTAACTCCCAGAACTAATCAGTCAGCACCTGAGAATACATCCCTGAGACTGACTCCTGCTTCCACCATTCAGGCTGGCAGGCTTAGGAGTGGGAGAGCCTATCGTAACCTGGCCAGACTCAGCTAGCTCCCGCCCTCGGTCTATTTAAGCCTGCACTTCCTGTCCCTCGGTGCTTGTTATTGCTTTGGTTTCCTTCCTTGTGGTTCCTGGCCCAGCTACAGCTCCTGCTATTTTTGATCCTGCTCCATACCGACCCTGGCTTACCGACTACTCTTCTGCTTTTCGTTTTGTACCTCGCACACTCCTGGCTTGACTCGGCTCGTTCACCACTCTGGTTGCTCACGGTGTTGCCGTGGGCAACGGCCCCTTTTCCTTGCTTGTGTTCCTTGTATGTTTGTCGTGTTTGTCGTGCACTTACTGAGCGCAGGGACCGCCGCCCAGTTGTACCCCGTCGCCTAGGGCGGGTCGTTGCAAGTAGGCAGGGACAGAGTGGCGGGTAGATTAGGGCTCACTTGTCCGTCTCCCTACCCCCTGCCGTTACACCAGGCCTATGCAACTTGACGTTTTGAGACCTGTGGCACAGTTTCTTATTATTAATTTTATATATCATTTAGGGAACACCAAAAAGGGGGGTTTTTAGGGAGTCAATTTCATTTATTCATATTCTTTGTTTAATTTCTGGGCTTTCCAAGGGAGGGAGGGATTCTCATGGGGAGATTTTTTTTTATACAATTCTTGGACAATTAAATCCAGGACTTGATCACACAAATTCATTTCTATTAAATAATTCTTGGACAATTAACCCCTTAATGACGTAGCCTAGTTTGGGCCTTAAGGCTCAGAGCGCACGTTTCAAATCTGACAGGTGTCTCTTTATGTGGTAATAATTTAACATTGGGCTATATGTAAGTGAGAAAATGTTGAAAAATTTGAATTTTTTTGAATTTTCAGGCAGATGGTTATACCACACAAAAGTTACTAATTAACATTTGCCATATGTCTACTTTAGGTTTGCATCGTTTTTTGAACATTCTTTTATTTTTATAGTACTTTACAAGGCTTAGAACATGAACAGCAATTTCACATATTTTCACGAAAATTTCATAAGCCTTTTTCAGGGACCAGTTCAGTTCTGAAGTGGCTTTGAGGGGGCCTATGTATTAGAAACCCACATAAAACACCCCATTTTAAAAACTAGACCCCTCAAACTATTTAAAACAGCATTTATAAAGTTTAACTCTTTAGGCGTTTCACAGGAATTAAAGCAACTTTCAATTCCTTGATGTCCTACAACAGCAACACTCAGGGTATGTTCACACGAAAACGTCTGAAAATGCGGAGCGGTTTTCAAGGGAAAACCGCTCCTGATTTTCAGACATTTAAGCCACTCGCGATTTGAGCATTTTACAATAGAGTATATGAAAAACGTCTCCAAAATGTCCCAAGAAGTGACCTGAACTTCTTTTTCGCGGCCCATCGGAACAGAACGCCATTTTGCCCATTGAAATCAACAGCCTGCATGCTAGTAGTCACATTGTGTTCTTTTCTGTCCTTGCTTTTGGAAGGACATTTGCTTCCTAGAGCATTGGGAAGTATATATATTTTTTTATATGATCTGCTCTTGGTTTGGATTTAAAGATTAGTGTCCTTATGCATTAAGGTTCGGTTTGTGGGGAAAGGGTTATAGTCGGATTGTACACTTGGTACGGTTTCTGCTGGTTCCCCTTTTTAGAGGAGAGAGCGTTGTTACTCCTCCTCTCCGCCCGTAGAACGGATCTAGGCATGCACGGCACCGGCGCGTGATGTCAGCATGCCGCCTGCGCCATTTTTTTTAAGCCTGTGTTTTTCTCCCTATGAACGGGACGCTTCTGCACATGCTCATGCCGGCATCCTCAGCCGCTTTCTGCGCAGTCCCAGAAGTAGAGGATTTAAAGCAGCCATCTCCATCTGAGAGTGATGACGATCAGGACATTAATCTCTTCCCTCTAGAGAAGATATCCAGATTACTCAAAACCATACGTTCAGATGAACGGGTTCAGTATGATGCCATAGGAGAGGATGGCTTGCCCAAAAAGATTAAGGCATTCAAAGTTGATGTCATCACAAAGAAGCTTATGATAAATGAATGGAAGTCTCAAGACAATGTTAGTCATTGATGAGGAACAAGAGAAAGAATGGGGGGGGGGGGGGGGAATCACCCTAAGGTAGACATAGCTATTGTCAAGCCCTTTAGGTGTACAGTAGTCCCCAGTGAAGATGGGTCAAATTTTTAGGACCCTATGGACCGAAGGATTGATAGCGCACTGCCCAGGGGCTACCTAACAGCCGGAGCTCTGGCAAATATGTCACTATTCTCCTCCACTGTAGCAAAGAACTTAAAGAGGCTCTGTCACCAGATTTTGCAGCCCCTATCTGCTATTGCAGCAGATCGGTGCTGCAATGTAGATTACAGTAACGTTTTTATTTTTAAAAAACGAGCATTTTTGGCCAAGTTATGACCATTTTTGTAGTTATGCAAATGAGGCGTGCAAAAGTCCAAGTGGGTGTGTTTAAAAGTAAAAGTCCAAGTGGGCGTGTATTATGTGCGTACATCAGGGCGTTTTTAATACTTTTACTAGCTGGGCGCTCTGATGAGAAGTATCATCCACTTCTCTTCACAACGCCCAGCTTCTGGCAGTGCAGATCTGTGACGTCACTCACAGGTCCTGCATCGTGTCGGACACATCGGCACCAGAGGCTTCAGTTGATTCTGCAGCAGCATCGGCGTTAGCAGGTAAGTCGATGTAGCTACTTACCTGCAAACGCTGATGCTGCTGCAGAATCAACTGTAGCCTCTGGTGCCGGTGTCCTCGCTCGTCTGACACGATGCAGGACCTGTGAGTGACGTCACAGATCTGCACTGCCAGAAGCTGGGCGTTCTCAAGAGAAGTGGATGATACTTCTCATCAGAGCGCCCAGCTAGTAAAAGTATTAAAAACGCCCTGATGTACGCACATAATACACGCCCACTTGGACTTTTACTTTTCAACACGCCCACTTGGACTTTTGCAAGCCTCATTTGCATAACTACAAAAATGGTCATAACTTGGCCAAAAATGCTCGTTTTTTTAAAGTAAAAACGTTACTGTAATCTACATTGCAGCGCCTATCTGCTGCAATAGCAGATAGGGGTTGCAAAATCTGGTGACAGAGCCTCTTTAAGATCCTGGATCCTCCAGATGGAGGAAGATATAGACAATGGAATCTCACGAAATAACATCCTTAAGTCTTTCAGACTTTTGTGTTGTGACGCTATGATACAGCAAGCCAGATTTGCGGCCCGTGTTATGGCCCTATTGTCAGCTGGGAGGTCCCTCTGGATAAAGTGATAGGGAGCTGATGTGCACTCAAAAAATGCCCTTTTCTCTATGGAGTTCCAGCCCAATAGGCTTTTTGGGACGGAAATAGATTCTCTAATGGAGAATCTGTCAGACAAGAAGGGTAAATTACTCTCCCAGTCAGGGAAACATAAATGGAGATCTTCCTTTCAAGGCCAATCCAGTGGTCAGTACAGGACAGAAAAATGAGAGGGGAGAGAATTCCTGCTCTACTAGTATACAGAGTTCCCAGCGTGGAACCTATAGACGTCACGGGTAGAGAAGGAAACCCTCAGGGTGCGGGCAGAAGCCTGGAATTCTGACGCCAAAAGATTGCCAGTGGGAGGAAGGCTGTCTCTTTTCTATCCCCAATGGGAAGAGTCCATAAAAGACCGTTGGGTACTAGATGTAATAAAAAATGGTTACAAGATAGAATTCTTGTCGTACCCAATAGACAGATTCCTTCGAACTGCTACATTTACCAAAGAAATGCAGTCTCTGCTAGAAAAGGCTATTCTGGTGTTTCTAGATATGAGAGTTCTAGAAAAAGTACCCAAAGAGGAAGTTCAGAAAGGAGTCTACTCCAAAGTCTTCCTAGTTCCCAAACCAGGAGGGAAATCGACGACAATTATAGATCTCCAATATCTAAACAAATTTATTAACACAGCTAAGTATAGTAATACATGAATGTATGAGAGCTGGGCTGCGGCTGTGTAATACAGCCATCGCCCCGCTCCCGAGTCCTGAAAAGTGCGCACCGTCAGGATGAAGTGATGCTGCTGGCGCTGTACTAATGATTGCCGGCAATGAAGACAGAACATGGCGGGCGCATTGCATAACACCCCCATGTTCTGTGTTCAGTGCCTGTGTTCAGTGCTCATTAGTGCAGCGCCGGCCGCATCACCTCATGCTGACCGTGCGCGCACTTAATGTCAGGAGCGGGGCAATGACTGTATTACACAGCCGCAGTCCCACTTGTGGAGATCAGAGAAACCGCTTATCTCCGCCGTTATTCCCCTGAATGCTGCGATCAAAGCAGACTGTAGCATTCAGGGGAAAATGAGCAGGTGGGAGATGCCCTTTGTATCGTGTCACAGGAATTCCTGTGATGCGATTGAGGGACATACCATATATGGGCAGACAGCCCAGGGTCCATTGAAGGACCCCAGGGCTATCTTACCATATTTCCTGTTAGGGCATACTAATGTATGTCTTAATAACTGCCTGTGTACTATCTGTACACAGGCTAATGTACTGGCATATAAATATATGCCAGTACATTAAAGTAAAAACAAAGTAATATTAATTTTGAAAAAATACATACACGGTTTTTACAATAAACATTAAATTAAGTCTCAATACATAAAATATACACAGTCGGTATTGGCGCGGCCGTAATAACCTTCACAACAATTTTTCTGCGTCATTTATGAGGTGTACGCTGTCAAAAAAATAAAATAAAAACGGCTTTCTTTCACATATTGTGGGGCACGAGGTGTGATGAATTTAACCTCCATGTGCCTCACATTAATAATACTTAACCCCATCATGTACCTTACACATTAACCCATTATGACTGTGAAACATGATGGGGTTAATTACTATTAACGTGAGGCACATTCAAAAGTCAATAACACCTCGCGCCTCACATCAGAAAATGAAAGATTTTTTTTTTTATTTTTATTACTGTTGGCAAAGTATAGTTTTTGTATCAAAATCTCAATACTACACAAAGTATCGGTATCGAAGCCCAAATTCTGGTATCGTGACATCCCTAGTTTCTATGGAATATGTGTTCATTCTACTATAAACTACACATAGATCCTGTTCATTCCAGGTCTATCAAACACAGGAAAAGAATTACGCATCGGTTTTTATGGAATGTGGAAAATTTACCTGAAATTTTAATTTTCTGGAGTCCGTAGGCAGCACACTTAAGGGTTAAAGGGAACCTGTCACCAGCATTTCACCTATTGAACTTGACTTATCCCTCACTGGCCGCTCCTATCAAAAGTTCATTGCCGTTATCCCCTCTCCTAAACTCCTCCTCCGACAGTAAAGAACGGTCTGCAAACATTTTGCGTATTTTATCGTAATACTCCGGTGTCCCTTTGTGCGCACACACCAGAAGAGGACATCAATGCACAAGCGCGGGATTTAGTGTGCTGGGGGAAGGTGAGGAGCGGTCAATCAAAAGTAGGAAGGCGGGGTAAACTCTGAAAGACTTGAGGAATGAAGATTTGACTCTTTTCAAACGAAGATATGACTCTTTTATGCTCATTAGCATACGGTGTGGTCCTATGGCAGCACCGTATGGCAGCACACTTAGGGGACTTAACAAGCAATGACAGTATGGGGGGGGGGGGGTTAGGCTTTGGATGCTCCCACTAGTATTTTCCTGCCAAAGGTAGAACCTTCAGGAAAAAAAAAGGCGAGCCTATAATGTTTAATGAAGGTCGAGGAAGAAGACCAAGTGGCTGCTTTGCAGACTTGGTCTAAGGGGACATGGCATCTTTCTGCCCACGATGTGGATGTGGACCTGGTTGAGTGGGCACAAATATCTAAAGGGGACTCTAGGCCTTCCGAGGAGTAGCAGTGCCTGGTTATCTCTTTGAGCCATCTACCTAGCGAGGCTTTGCTGGCTTTTTTCCCCTTATTTGGCCCCTGAAATTGGAGAAACAGCCCTTCGGATTGTGTAAAGGGGGCCGTTATTCTAGATAGGCAAGTACGGACCTCCTTACGTCTAAGCATTGTGAATCAATAGGGGTATCAGAGGCGGAGTCTACTAGTAGGACTGGCAAAACTATCTCGATTTAAGTTGGAGCTGGATGGTACTTTTGGTAAGAACCCTGGCATTGTTCGAAGGATAACACACTCGGGTAAAATCCTAAAATAAGGCTCTTTACAGGACAGAGCTTGCAACTCGCCAACTTGCCTTGCGGAGGTAATAGCTATCAAGAATAGGGTTTTATATGAGAGAAGCTTAAGGCTTATACTATGAAGCAGCTCAAATCGGGCACGGCTGACGTACTTCAAAACAATGGTCAATTCCCAAGAAGGCAGAGGATTGTGATAGTATGGCCTTAATTTTTTAACTGCTTTCAGGAATCTGGTTATCAGTGGATGGTTGGAGAACCTCCCATCTGAATTAGCATTAATGGCAGTCAAATGCACTTTTAATGTATTGGGCTTGAGGCCTTTCTGATATCCCTCTTGCAGAAACTGCAATACTGTTGTCACTGTATTTGGTGACCTGTCCTTGTCCTGACACCATTTTGAAAATATAAGCCATATTCAAGAATATATTTTTGTCGTACTGGGTTTCCTGGAGGCTAATTAACTACTTCATCAGAGAAGCCCTTATTTTTTTTTTTTATTAGAGACGGTCGTTCAGTTTCCATGCCATCAACTGTAACCTGTCTAACGTGGGATGAAACCAACCCTCCTGTAGCAGGAGATCTGGACATAATGGAAGTTTCCAGAAGTTGTCGTTCGAGAGTTTCAACACGAGTGGAAACCATGCCCTTCTGGGCCAATGAGCAATGATCGTTATGGCCTTCGCTTTCTCGTCCCTTATTTTCCTCAACACCCGAGGAATTAGAGGGATGGGGGAAAAACATATGAAGATCTTCTCCCAACTCAATGATAGACTGTCTATGGCATATGGGTGATCCGACCTGTTGAGGGAGCAAAACTTCCTTAATTTGGCATTCTTTGCGGTCGCCATGACGTCTAAAGATGGTTTACCCATCTTCCTGGTGATTTGGAGGAAGACGTCCGGATTCAAGCTCCACTCTCCTGGGTGAATCAGTTTCCTGCTCAGCCAATCTGCTTTCAGATTCAACACTCCTCGAATGTGGACTGCGGAGACTGATCTCAGATTGCGTTCTGCCCATCGCATAATCTGACTGCGTTCCTTTGAAGGAATTGCTTCTGGTGCCCCTGCTGCTTGTTTACATAAAACACTGCGAAGAGGTTGTCTGACTGAATTTGTACATTGTGATGTTGGAGTACAGCCTGAAAGTTTAATAGTGCTAGTTTGATCACCCTGAGCTCCTTCATGTTGGATGAAAGGCAGCTGTCGTGTTTGGACCATTTCTTTTGCACCCATGATGTTCCCACATGTGCACCCGAGCCTGAGGCATTCGTAGTGAGAAGTATCCGATGAACTGGTTTCAGAGATCTGCCTCGATCGAGGTGGTAGGGTACCAGCCACCACTGGAGGTCCCGTTTCACATCCGGAGGCACTGATATTAAGGTGTCGAGCAACACTATTCTCTTGTCCCAGTGTAAAGGATCTGCCAGGCACAACTTCTGTGGATACGCCTATAAGTATTCAGTCTGCACCTGAGTCTATGTCTCTGAGACTGACTCCATCTTCCACCACTCAGGATGGCAGGCTTAGGAGTGGGAGAGCCTATCGCAGCCTGGCCAGACGGAGCTAGCTCCCGCCCTCTGTCTATTTATACCTGCCTTTCCTGTTCCTCCTTTGCTTGTGATTCTTCTCGTGTGGTTTCCTGGCCCAGCTACAGCTTCTACTATTTGATCCTGCTCCATACTGACCCTGGCTTACTGACTACTCTCCTGCTCTGCGTTTGGATCCTCCTACACTCCTGGTTTGACTCGGCTCGTTTACCTCTCTTGTTGCTCACGGTGTTGCCGTGGGCAACTGCCCCATTTCCCTTAGCTTTGTGTACCCTTGTCTGTTTGTCTCGTGCACTTACTGAGCGTAGGGACCGCCGCCCAGTTGTACCCCGTCGCCTAGGGCGGGTCGTTGCAAGTAGGCAGGGACAGAGTGGTGGGTAGATTAGGGCTCACTTGTCCGTTTCCCTACCCCAATCATTACACCCAGCTTTTTAGCATGTTGGATTGCAACAACATTCGGATGTGTGCCCTTGCCCAGGGTACTGCCTCGATAGCCGATGTTAGAAGGCCTAACACTCTCATGGCCTGACGGATGGAGCAGTGACTCAATGAAGTTAGTCGCTGAACACCCTGACGGATAGAACATATCCGGTCGCTGGACAAAGTCAGTGACATTTTCTGTGTGTCTACCATGACGCCTAAGTATTTTAACTTGGTGCATGGTGTTAGATGAGACTTCTGGAGGTGTATGATGAAACTGTGCGATCTGAGCATGTCTAGAGTGACCTTCAGGTGTTTTATGAGAGTTGTCTTCTGACGAGGCTCTCACCAGCCAATCAATACGGGCATACGAAGATCCCTTTCATGCGTAGTACTGCAGACAGTACCACCGCTACACTTGTAAACACTCGGGGTGCTGATGTTATCCCAAAGGGTAGGCAGGTGAACTGAAGATGTAGGACTTTATTATGAACAAGAACTGCTACCCGAAGAAACTTCTTGTGTTTCCTCAGGTCAGGGATATGAATGTATGCATCTTGCAGATCGATAGTGGCTATAGAAAATCTCCTTCCTGGATAATATTTATGACTGATTGTATAGATTCCATTTTGAACTTTTTCTTTACAGAGAACTGGTTCAGATATGTTAAATCTATCACTAACCGCCATCTGTCTTTTTTTGGAACGGCCCTGCTGATGATACGGACTTCCTTCAATGCTCCCTTCCTTATGAAGTCCTGAATAAGCCTGAGAACAACAGGATTTCTTCCTCTGTTTATACAGAATCTGTTCTTTGGAACAGTGTTTAGTTCCAGTGGGTAGCCATTCTGGATGGTGGATCTGACCCAGGCATCTGTGGACGTTTTTAGCCATAGGTGAACAAACTTTCCTAGTCTTCCACCTACCTAACGCTCCTCTCTCTTGGCGTCATAAGTTAGACTTTTTTTGAAAGGGTGATTTCTTCCTAACGGAGGGGTTACCCACTTGCTTGCGTTTGAATCTACGCAGTCTGTCACCCAACTGAAAATATTTTTGATCCTTAGGGAACCTTTTGGAACGGTTTTGAAAGGTTCTAAATGGCGGCCTCGTTGGAGGACGTGGGAAGGAAACCCATTATTCACCATTAATTTAAGGATGTCTTCCAGCTGAGGGCCGAACAGAGAGGAGGGATGGAATGGTAGGGAACAGAAATGATTTTCAGATGGCACATCCCCTGTCCATTGCTTGATCCAGAGGGTTCTACGCACCATATTAGAGAGCGCCAGGGATCTGGAAGAAAACTTCAAGACATCTAGCGGCTCGTCACACAAAATTCTGCAGCCGCTTTCATGAGAGGGATATTTTGCAAGATCTTTTCTCTCGGTACGCCTTCCTCCAGATCTTGAGAGCGCTGACTAAGCCATGTACGAAGGGCTCTGGCAACCGGGATGGAAGCTGATGCCACTTTACACGCCGCAGCAGACGATGAATAGGCTTTTTTTAATATGGAATCAGCTTTGCGATCCATTGGATCCTTTAAAGGGAAAGTGTCGCTAGAAACTTTTTATTTTATTTTTTTAAGTTAAACAATTATTA